>NC_133781.1:31696380-31701276 GCF_003597395.2 Chelonoidis abingdonii
AACCCCCTTTCAGGTAGCTGAAAGCAGCCATCAAATCCCCCCTCATTCTTCTCTTCTGCAGACTAAACAATCCCAGTTCCTTCAGCTTCTCCTCATAAGTCATGTGCTCCAGCCCCCTAATCATTTTTGTTGCCCTCCACTGGACTCTTTCCAATTTTTCCACATCCTTCTTATAGTGGGGGGCCCAAAACTGTCATGGCGGGGGGGAGCTATGATCCATGGCTACACTCCTGGTGGTGGGGAGCTGTGATCCACCACAGCCTGTCATGCGCGGAGTGGGGGAGCTGTAATCCATGGCAGGCTGTCGTGGAGCTGTGATTAGTGGTAGGTTGTTGGAGAGGGGGGAGCTGTGATCCATGGCAAGCTGTCATGGAGGGGAGCTGTGATTATTGGTAGGTTGTTTGGGGGGAGCTGTGATCCATGGCAAGCTGTCGTGGGGGGGAGCTGTGATTAGTGGTAGGTTTTTTGGGGGGAGCTGTGATCCATGGCAGGCTGTCCTGGGGCCCAGGGAGCTGTGATTAGTGGTAGGTTGTTCGGGGGGAGCTGTGATCCATGGCAGGCTGTTGTGGGGCCCAGGGAGCTGTGATTAGTGGTAGGTTGTTCAGGGGGAGCTGTGATCCATGGCAGGCTGTTATAGGGGGGAGCTGTGATTAGTGGTAGGTTGTTCGAGGGGAGCTGTGATCCATGGCAGGCTGTTGTAGGGGGGAGCTGTGATTAGTGGTAGGTTGTTCGAGGGGAGCTGTGATCCATGGCAGGCTGTTGTAGGGGGGAGCTGTGATTAGTGGTAGATTGTTCGGGGGGATCTGTGATCCATGGCAGGCTGTTATAGGGGGGAGCTGTGATTAGTGGTAGGTTGTTCGGGGGGGAGCTATGATCCATGGCAGGCTGTTGTGGCGGGGAGCTGTGATTAGTGCCAGGTTGTTGTCAGGGGAGCTGTGATCACTGGTGGACTATAAGTGGGGAGAGGAACTGAGATCTGGGGGGAGTCATGATCTATAGCAGGCTATCTTGGGAAATGGGGAGAGCTGTGATCAATGGTGGGCTGTTGGGTGTGAGGAAGAGGGGGTGCCATTGTCCACGTGGACTATCGTGAGTGGTGGAACCGTGATCTATTGCAGCCTATTGTGGGGGGGAGGCTGGAGGAGTTGTTGTCAATGGCAGGTTATTTGCTGGGGGTGACACCTTTCAGGGTTCCTGAGTTGCCTGGGGTGAATCACGGCCCTGTGCTCACAGCAGGAGGGAGCCCTGTCTGTGCCCACCAGGTGAAGTGCTCCTCAGTCTCCGGCTGCTGGCAGCACAGGCGCCCACTCTGGGCTCTGCGTGCTGGCTATTTCCCTCTGCAGGCTACCAAGTTACACACCCCATGTTGTTACTCTCAAGGCCCCTTCTGCTATCTTATAGAAGCTCTCAGTGCACAGCAACCTGCTCGCTGCCTCTGTGGAAGCAGTGCACCCCAGGTCTGGTGTCAGCTCGGCTCAGCACTCTCCTTAATACCAGGCACTTAGCCGGGTCTGTAGTAAAACCAAAGAGAAGCTGAGTTCACAGAGCTTGAGCTAGAGTGTCAAATAAATGCTAGTGACAGGGTTTGGAAACACAGGGTTACAGGTAAAAGGAAAACACAGGATGCAGTCTACAGCTGGCCCTTGTTAACAGGCTCCTGCCCTGTCTAATGCGGCGTTCCTCCCCAGAAGGGCAGAGGGAACAAGAGGTGGCATGTGAGAAGCCAGTATCTGCCCCTGGCATCTGTCATTGGGAGAAAGCATAGACTCTCCTGTCGCTTTGCGTGTGAGTCACCTTGGAGGGCCCAAGGGTTTGGGCCAGGAAAGGGAGATCCACAGCCATTGGCAGCCTGGGAGCCTGCTCTCACAATCTGGCTGCAGGAAGAAGCAGTTTCATCCCTGCTGTCCGTGCAGATGCATTTGACTGAAGCCCACCGGAGCTCCAAGGCCTGTGGTGTGAGTGAAGTCAGTGCAGGGAGGTGGGGACAGTCCTGCCTGAGCAATGCAAAGTGCTAGTTAGTGTCCACATGCAGCGCCTTTGGCAGGAGCAGGGCTCAGGCAGTGAGCCGGAGCTGAGAGGCTGGGCCAGGGAGCCCAGTGCTGAATGGGCAGTCACTCTTGGAAACCCAAGCCAGCCATGCCTTCATGCATTAGTAATGATCCTCTCCTGTCCTTGCAGTGGACGTGTGGAGGGGCTTATTAGAAACCACTGTGCCCTGGTGGGACCCCGCCTTGGCCAGGGAGAGGCACTGTGCTGAGGTAAGACAGGGAGTCCCCCTTTCTCAGTGTAGGTCCTTCCCAAGTCCCTGCCTGTGCATACATAATCATCCTGGTGGGCTCTGTTTCTGACATGCATGGGGCTGGCACAATGGGGAAGGGTGCATGGGCACCCCGTGGTCACCGGCACGTAAAATGCTGCTTTCCTTACAGTGCCTCTGCCAGCCTATCAGCCTGGTGTCCAGACACCCAGCCAGGGATGGCCTGGAGCTTCCCTCCCTTGACTAGATGGCCCTTCTCTACCTTCTTGGCATGTATGCAGTGACCCTCTTCCCTCCCCCTGGCAGTTAGTGTTCCCACAGCCTTGCCTTCGGAGTGGCAGCCCCCTCCCCCAAGTCCCAGCTTCTCTCCACTGGTTTTCCTCCTGAGTGCTGTGGTCAGCAGCAGCCGTATGTCTAAACTGCAGCTGGACTCCTGCAGCTGGCTCGTGCCAGAGGACTCAGGCTCCCAGGGCTCAGGCTGCAGGGCTGTTCAATTACAGTGTAGATGTTTGGACTCTGGGACCCGTGGAGGGGGTGGGCCTGAGAGCTCGTGATGCAGCCCAAGCCTGAACATCTACATGGCAATTCAGCGGCCCTGCTGCCCGAGCCAGCGGTCCAGGCCAGGCTTGGGTTTAGAACTGTGGTGCAGGCATACCCTCGTTGTGCAGCTAGTGGTTCTGTGAATGGACAGCCAGTTAGTTGTATTTGTTCTTGGTGTTGCAGTGCCTGGGAGCCCCAGTCACAGGCCAGGGTCCTGTTCTGCGAGGTGCAGTACAAGCAGAGCATATACTCCTGCCATATTGTCAGGGGCGGCTCTAACTTTTTTGCTGCCCCAAGCATGGCAGTCAGGAAGCCTTCGGCGGCTTGTCTGTGGGAGGTCCGCGGTCCCACGGATTTGGTGGCTTGCCTGCGGGAGGTCCACTGGTCCCGTGGCTTTGGTGTACCCGCCGTTGAATTGCCACCGAATCCATGGGACCGGCGGACCTCCCACAGGCAAGCCGCCGAAGGCTACCTGACTGCCACCCTCGCAGGGACCGGCAGGGTGCCCCCCGCAGCTTGCCACCCCAGGCATGTGGTTGGAGCGCTGGTGCCTGGAGCTGCTGCTGCATATTGTCATATTCTAGTGTGCTGGCCAGGGGCATGGCCACCCAGTTGCCTGGTCCTAGGTGCTTCACGAGTGCAGTTCCTGGTGGGCAGAGGACAGGACATGGAGCAGTGTGGTGTCAGGCAGTAGGTGCTGTGCTGGGCACGGCTCCCAGCATGTGCCTGGATGAAGGGGTCGTTCCCCCAGTAGCGACGGTGAAGCTTAGGGCTTGTCTTCACTGCAGTGTTAGCTTAGGTATGACTCGAATGTCGCCCTTATCCTGACTTCTGCCCACCAGGGGCGGCTCTAGGCATTTCGCCGCCCCAAGCAAGGCAGGCAGGCTGCGTTCGGCAGCTTGCCTGCTGGAGGTCTGTTGGTCCCACAGCTTCGGCGGACCTCCCGCAGCCGTGCCTGCGGGAGGTCCACCGAAGCCGCGGGGCCAGCGGACCTCCCACAGGCAAGCTGCTGAAAGCACCCTGCTTGCCGCCCCCGCGGCACCGGCAGAGTGCCCCCCCGCGGCTTGCCGCCCAAGCTCACGCTTGGCATGCTGGGGCCTGGAGCCGCCTTTGCTGCCCACGCACACGTCTCTAGCGCTAGTTCACTGGGGCTGTAAAAACTCAAGTTGGCTTGAGCACTGCTGGCACTGGGGCCAGGACACAGTGGGACCCAGCTTTGCTGTGCTGCTCATAGAGATACTCCACCCAGCTCCCCAGGGCTGAGTGTGGAGCGAGGCTGACTAGAGAGTACCAAACCCTGCAGTGGTCACAAAGGCTCAGGACCAAGGGGCTCAGCACCCACCACGAAGGAGAGATTTTCGACAGAGCTCTACATCCGACCTGCCAGCTTTTCTGAAAATCTGCCCGCTTGTTTGTGGCTAATTGGAGCTGAGCGCCTCTGAAAATCCTGGCATTTCCCAGGCTGCAGAGCTCCCTCAGCAGGGGTTAGTCAGACCCTCAGCTCACCCCTGGGGAGATGGGGGCCTCCACTGGGCAGAGTGCTCCTGTCTAGCCTGCACTCTTGCTCGCAGTCCGAAGGGTTGGTTCTCTGGGCAGGAAGGGAACGGGATTCAGCAGCACAGGGCTTGTGGCTCCATCAGCTGGAAACCTAGGAGCTGAGGCAGCATGAAATATTCATGCAGTAAACGGCGCAATGTCATCTGCATTCAGCCAACTTCATGTATATTGCAGAGAATTGTGAAATGAGAATGCCATTCTCGAGGCTGTGCAGGACACAGCCACCAGCAGAGGGGGAGATTTCCAAGGATCGCTTGCGCACGAGCTGTGGAGCTCATAAACAGGAGGGCAGCTCAGAGGGCCAAATCTGGGGGGAAGGCATAAAGGGCCAAATCTGGGGAGGCGGTGCAGAGAGCCGTGTCTGGGGGAGCAGTGCAGAGGGCCATGTCAGGGGAGGGAGGGGGACACAGAGGGCCGTGTCTGGGGCGGGGAGCAGTGCAGAGGGCTGTGTCCGTGGGGGAGCTGTGCAGATGGCCATATGGATGGCGCAGAGGGCCGTGTCGGGGGGGCGGGGCGGGGCAGAGAGGGCCTGTCTAGGGGGG
>NC_133781.1:31703906-31705463 GCF_003597395.2 Chelonoidis abingdonii
TTCCTCCGACTCCAGGCAGCGAAGCAGAGGGCCAGATGGATGGCACAGAGGGCCGTGTCTGTGAGGGGGCAGGGGCTCAGCAGGTCATGTCTGTGGGGGGCAGCGCAGAGGGCCATGACGGGAGGGCGGCGCAGAGGACCATGGGGGGTATCAGGCCGTGCGGGGCTTACAGGGGTCATTAGAAGTTTTATCTTACCCCTCTGGGTTCAAGCACTGCAGCCCAGTGGCGTATTATCGTCTAGGCTGACAAGGCCTAGGGCTAGGGTGGCGATTTTGCAGGGGCGGCACATTTATAATAGCAGCATTTTTATAATCGCAGCATCAGTGACACTGCTCTTCTACCAATCCTAGCGCGTATTGAAACCACCAAACATACTCGCAAGAATCCTAAACTGCACCGGACCCCCACTTGAACGCAGGGTTTTGGATCCATGCGCAGTCCCGCGCTATAAATGAAATCGCATTCAAGCGAGGGTCAGTTGTACTTGTAATTTTATTTATAATAAAACTTGTAAATGTTCAATTATTTTAATGATATTTAGATTCATTTTAGTTCAAACAAATTCGTAATAAGAATAAAACAAGTTCATATGGGGCCTTGGGCGGCAATTATTTCAGGGCCTAGGGGCGGCAAAATCATTAATCCGCCACTGCTGCAGCCCCCACCCGCCTTCTCCCCTTGGGATGAGCCCTGGTTAGATCAGTCCCCTGGTGGGAAGCGATGGGGCTCCTGGCCTGTCCCCTGGAGGGACCAATTCCCCCCTGATGCGCCTGTCAGGACAGCATCCTTGAGGATCAGGCTAACGCTGCCTTTCTTTCCTCTCTGCACCCCGCGCACTTCCTTCTGACTGTTGGCCCCGTCTGTGCCCCTCCCCCCAGGAGGAGCTGTGGGGGATGAGAAGTTGTCATCGTGGTTACTGCACCAGCTGAACACCAGCCCTGACAGACCTCTCCCTCAAGCCCCCAGGTCTCCTGAGGCTCCTCTCTGGGCGGCCTCCTTTCCAGACTCTGCAGAGGAAGGTGGGGCCCGATGTTTGCATGAGAGTCAAGGAGGGGTCTCTCTCCCAGGGCCCTGTGGAGCTGGACACTCCCCACCCCACCAGAGCTGGGCCCAGAGGGGTATCTCCCCAGGGCCGGGTAGAGACGGGAGAAACCCTACCATAGCTTTCCTACTCAGATCTGAACCTTAGAGTTCAGAACGTAAGATGCTAGCATGAAACCTCCAGGCTTAATTACCAGCTTAGATCTGATAGCGCTGCCACCAGACAGGAATTTCAGTGCCTGCCTCTCTCTGGTCTCCCCAAAACCTTCCCTGGGGGACCCCAAGACTCAGATGCCCTGAGTCTCACAACAAAGGGAAATAACCCACTTCCCTTCTCCCACCTGCTTTACTCCTCCCCAGGCTTCCCCCTCCCTGGGTACCCTGGAAGATTACTGTAGGCTTAAACTCCTGGAATTATTAGAGACAGAGGAGGAAAAATTCCCTTCCCCCCGATCCTTCTTTTCCCTCCCCCCAATTCCCTGGTGAGCTGCAGGCACAATCTTCCCGAACCCCGG
>NC_133781.1:31706927-31730450 GCF_003597395.2 Chelonoidis abingdonii
GGACCAGTGGACCCTCTGCAGGGACACCTGCGGGAGGTCCACCAGAGCCGCCTGCCGCCCTCCCGGCAACCGGCAGAGCGCCCCCTGCGGCATGCCGCCCTAAGCACGTGCTTGGCGCGCTGGGGTCTGGAGCCAGCCCTGCTGGGGATAAATTACCCCAGAATAGGGGCAGAGAATGTGCTCCTCACAGGACTTAGATGGACATTGAGAGTTGCAGAGAGGAGAGTGGACAGATCTCACGGCTGGTGCTGTATGGCCGTGGTTAATAGTCTTGGCCACTGGCATTAGGGCAGACGGGCCTGGCAGTACCTGCTTTGACAACCCTTCTGAAGTGTGTTTGTCAGGTGAGTGCCTGGGCTCTTGGCTGGGATCCTCAGCTCCGACCCCCACCTGCCTTTTCTCACAGGCAGGGTTGAGGGCTGATTATTTTGGAGAGTCCCTTCCCGTGCTCACCAACCCATGAGCAAGCCTGCACCCTGCCCCGAGCCTCCTCAAGGCCACACTCCTCCTCCCCAGCCCAGGGGTGTGGTTCGCACAAGTTCCCAGTGGCCTTGGAGCACTGCTTTGTATGACTGGCACAGCATTGTGGGTAATGGAATAGTCACAGGTCAGTGATTCCTTGAGAAATGGCGGGGATCAGTCAATTCCTTTGCAGGGAGTAATTTTCTTCTCCTTCACAGACTCTGTTTCTCTTTGACAGTCATTAGCATGAGAGAGAGGCTGGGTCGAATGGGAGGCATTTCACTTGTCACGCAGAGACTTGTCACAGCCTTCACCCACTGGGAGAGCTCAGCAGGACACGGGGTGCGTGGCATGCGAATGTGGGAGTGCATGGTAGTTAGGATAGGGTTGATGTGAGTTCACTGACACACACAGGCTCTGTTCTGCCCGCAGTTACACCCATGCTCCCGAGAACTGACTGTAGCCTGTAGCTGTAAATACGCTCCCCCCAGATTGAATCTGAGGAGCTGTACAGAAGGGACAGCACTGTACATGCAGCAGCTGGACTCTCCATGAAGGTCCCTGGGCAACACGGGTATCCCTGAGGGCAGACTAGGCTTTTCCTCCCCATGCCTGCTCCCCGGTTCCCTGTGGGGCAGTGCTGTACTCTGCCCCCCTTGACTCACGGCAAACCTGTTGCAGTAAAGAGAGGCTGCCCTGGTGCCGAGAGAGGAGACTTGGGCTCAATTCAGCCTCTCGGAATCACTTCTCCTAGCTGGAAGCTGGTGCCAGGCCGACTAGCCCATGCAAAAGCACCTGGCGGCAGGAGATCGGGGCACAGTGCAACACCTGACAAGGAAGCCGGAATTAACCAGGAGAAGGGTGGTGTGCATAGTGCTGATCACATGTGTGATCTGTATCTGGCTGCCTGGGCCTCCTGCACAACACTTGCTTTTGCAGTTTGCATAGGAATTTTCTATGCTCCTATCTCCTGTGCTGCTTGGGGCTTAGGACTCAGCGCTAGATTTTAGCCTTGATAATATGAGTGTCTCTGTGCTACTCCCAGGTCTCTCTGTTTCCTGGCTCACCCTTGCTCTCATCTCCACTCAGCCTCACCATCAGACGCACTCCGGCTCTCCCTCCCTGGGGATCCAGTTGCTCTCTGCTATTTTCTGCCTCAGTGCTGAGGAGCCTGGTCAGTTCCTGTTGTGGTACACTTGCGATTAGGGTGACCAGATGTCCCAATTTTATAGGGACAGGCCCTATATTTGGGGCTTTTTCTTATATAGGCACCTATTACCCTCCCACTCTCTGTCCCAATTTTTCACACTTGCTATCTGGTCACTCCACTCGCAATGGCACAGCACACTGTCACCTGGCAGCAGAAGGCTTCGGGGTGCTGTGAGGCAGCTTCCCTCTGCCAAGGGCAGGGCTGGAGTAGGTCTCTCCTCTCCTGAGCTGGCTGAGCCCAGAGACACCCACAGCCTCACAGGGCACTGCTCTCATTTCATTCCCACTGGCAGCTTCCAGAGGCCTGTGGATGCACATTCCTGGTTTGTCCCAAGTTTACCTGGGAGGCAGCACGTATCAAATCACGTCTTCCTAAGGAGGGCAGAGAACTGAGCACAGTCTGCCTGTCAGGATGAAAATTGACCTCTTGCATCGGCTGCAGAGCCAGAGCCAGGGCCAGGGCCAGGACCCGATCACTTTTAGGCTAGGCCAGACCTGTGTGGCGCTGCAACCCCATGCGCCAGATGGCAACAGCACTACTCAGATTTGGCTCAGCCGCTGAGAGAATGGTGGCCAGCCCAAGTCTGAGTGAGTGGTGTTACAACCCAGAGCATGAGGCTGTAATGCCATTCAGGTTTGGCCCAGCCACTCTTCCATTACGATAGAGGGGCAGCTGGGCCAAATTTGAGTGAGTAACCATGTGTTCTGGCATGTGGGGTCACAGTGCCATTCAGGCACTGCAGCCCCATGCACAAGCTTGCAATACCACTCTCTCAGATTTGGAGAGGGTGGCTGGAGGGGCTCATGAGGCAGGGGGTTCGGCTACTGGACAGGGCGCGTGAGTGGGGAAGAGAAGGGTCAAGTGAGGGAAGCAAACCCCCAACCCACCCACCCTTTAAGTTGCCCATGATATTTTGGACCAAGTTCTGTAGTTAATTGATTTTGTGTTGGACATACAAACCTCACCTGTGGCTTCATTTGGTGCCTAGATTCACTGTGGGTCAAACACAGCAGGAATCATAGCTGTTTCTGGGTCAGGCTGAGTCAGAGCATGTATCCCTCCACCGTGCCAGCTTGACTCGTCTCACTCCTGGGTTACTCAGACCCTGGTGGGGAGAAGCAGGAGAGCACAGGACCAGTGGTTCCTTTCTCCTGGGGGGATGTTCCCTAGAGCCTTCTGGAGACAGTCCACCTGTCTTCCCTTTCAGCGGGAATGGGATCTCTCGGTGCTGATCATTGTGCCCTGTGTTTTATCCATAGGGAAATATCAGTCCAATGGGAGAGTTAGGGCTGAGTGGGGCATTGCCCCTGGGTGTTTGTCTGCAGCTCTCAGGGCTGGGTGATGGGAAGTCCCCTGCGGACACTCTGGTGTGCCTGGTTGCATATGGGCTCCACCAGGTTCTCCTGCAGTGTCCCATAGCCATGCAGGGTGTGCGCGTGTGATGTGCATCTACCTAGGTACCATCCCCACAGCATCTGATGACCTCCCAGACACTGAGCTTATCTCCTGGCACTTGCAGGAGCTGGTCAGCTCTGTACACGTGCAGAGCCAAGACACGAGGATCTGGGACTTGCTCAGGCCACACATAGGGAGTTGGTGGAAGAGCCAGAAATTGAACCCAGGCCTCCAGAATCCCACGACCACTCTTCCTATCATCTGTATCGACACTGCTACTGGGGTGCGGGGGTGCTGTCCCTGCCGAGGGGTTATATAGTAATGTTGTGTGTGTCTGTGGTGAACATACAGCCATGGCTTTGTGTGTGTGTAGGTGTAAGTAGCGGGGTCTATCTACTCCACTGGTGCCTGTGGTTGCCCCTGGCTGGGTTGTCAATTTTGAGGCTTCACTGCCCAAGCAGTTGAGCCTGTGGTGGCCAGTTTCAGCATTGCTTGGTTCACCATTTAATGCACTTCTGATGCCTCTGGCCCAGGTCTCCCTGCCTCTCCTTGGCAGGCCACATGCTGGGAACCACTGAATGCTCCTGCTTTGCTGTCAGTGGTTGTTTGGCATGTGATGGCAGTGCAGCGAACAGGTCCTGTAGAAATAAATCCCAAATAACCCTGTCATTGTGGTGTGTGGCTTAGCTGTGGTGGGTTTGGACTGCCTGCACATTCACCCCATCCCTCTCTCTCCCACACTCCGCTCTAGGGCTGAATTCCTGATTTCCTCGTCTCCGTTAAGTGCAGGCGTTCACGATATTCTGCTGGGAGGGAGGCAATGCAATGTGGTGCCTGAGCACAGGCCTCAGAGCCAGGAACCTCTGAGTGCTTATGGACTGGGGCATTCATAGGCTAGAGTGTGCAACTATTGCCTGGCCTCCTGGGCTTCAGGCCTGCGCATAGTGACTCTTTTGGTCACACCCATGGCTGGCTTGGGCAGAGGGCTCCTGTCCTGTTCCTCGGGCTCCTGCGCTGGGAGCTGCTGTGCACAGCTAGTACCTGGGAAGCTAATCGCTGGGAAGGGGTCCTGCTCTGCACACCGTGAGGCCGCCTTGCAGGGCAAGTCGCTGCTGGCAGGGCTGGCTCGAGGCAGATGGAGACCCCTTTACCATTTGCTTTGCCATCAGTTAGCCCTCTTTGCAAGGAAGGGACCTGGGCAGGGGGGGCTGTTTTCTCTGACTCAGTGAATGTGTGATCCCGTTTAACTGGAGACATACAGATCGAAATGGCTCTGGGTGCTGCTGCCAATGCCCTTCTAAACACCCCATGGCATCTCACCCTCAAGGACACCACCCCGTCCCACTTCCGAATAGCTCCCATGACCGCTAGGGAGGGCAGCCCTTCTCCTGGGAAGCACCCCAGGAGAGGGGTAGGAACAGGTTAATTTCTGCCCTGAAGCTGGGGAAGGGAAGTGATTTCACGTTTGGGATGATCCACCTCCCTCAGTGGGGGGAGGGGGAGCACGGCAGGAGGGTCTATTAGTGAGCAATGAGGGGCAGCAGGAGCTGCTCACAGAACATATTCAATTAAACATTGATTTTTCACTTGAGTCTCAGTCATGATGTACCATGGTGCAACTCTTCCAGCCGTCTCCTGCCACCCCTTCCCAAACTCCCCATTCATTACCCCGCACCCTGGCACAGGGACTGGGGGGAATCATTACCGAGAAGCCGAGTGGGTTGTTAAATGGGGAAGTGTCACAGGCTACATCGTGTTTTTATTTACTGCATGGTTGTGTTTTCTGTGAGGCTCTGGTGAAAAGCTGCAATAGTCAGTCCTCCTGGATCCAGAGAGTATTTCAAATGCTCATCAGATGAGAACAGTGCTAAGGTTTGATGTGAAGGACCCAAAGCTTTACAAGCAGGAGCTTTATGGGCTGGGTCAGTGGAGACCCTGGTAAAGCCGCTCTAGATTCATCCTGAGTGCAGCAAGTTAAATCACTGATTTTAATCATGATGTAAGTCGTCAAGGAGGAAATCTGAATTTAAACCACTGATTTTAATCCTGTTTTGCATTTGTACTTTTTAGTTTTTTTCCTGAAGCAGTGGTTCTCAAACTGTTGGATGGGATCCCAAAGTGGGTCCTGACCCCATTTTAATAGGGTTGCCAGGTCTGGCGTTAGACTTTCTGGGGCCCGGGGCTGAAGCCTGACCGCCAACACTGGGGCTGAAGCCTGAGCCCCACCACTGGGGTGGAAGCTGAAGCCTGAGCGGGGCTGAGGTTACAGGCCCCCTGCGTGGGCTGAAGCCCTTGGCCTTTGGCTTTGATCCCTCCTGCGCAGGGTGGTTGGGCTTGGGCAGGCTCAGGCTTCGGTCTCCCCTCCTGAGATTGGGAAATATTTTTTTTCTCAGAAGGGGGCCAAGGAAGTTTGAGAACCCCTGTCCTAAAGAAAGGTTGGAACTATTCAAACATGTTGATTTGCAGTTGATCACACAGCCTTTGCACTGAATATGGTGCTTCTTGCTTAGCAGAGGATACAGTGTATCTGTATCATCTATTTAAGGAATTATGTAGCTTAACTTTTTTACTAGTGGATGACTGGTTTTTACTTCCAATTTGTGTTGAGCTCTGTGTGGCTAATGGAGTTGGCCGACCCTCAGCCTGGGCTTGACCAAGTGTGCACACACACACACAGTATAACTTTTAAACAAACAGTTTAATACTGGTACAGAGCGATGATGATTGTAAAGCTTGGTTGAGAAGGTGAAGTCAGAGGGTGGAAGAGGGTGGGATATTTCCCAGGGAATGCCTTGCTGCTGAATGATAAACTAGCACTCAGCTGAGGCCCTCAAGGGTTAACTCCTTGTTAATGAAGCCTCATACTCCACAAGGCAGCACAAATGGAGGGAGGGGAGACAGCATGGCAGACAGACAGAGACACACACTGTGTGTGTGAGAGAGAGAGATGCACATTGCCCCTTTAACCAGGCTGAACCCACTCTAAGTACACTGCCTCTTTAAGTAGATCAGCAAGTTGAGACAGCAGCTGCCAGGAAGCTTCCTCTGTCCTGAGCCCTGTTGGGTGTCCCCCTGCCAGCTCTAGGGAGATGGGGATAAGTGGGGTGCAGGAGCAGGGGGGAGGGGAACACCCTGACATTAGCCCCCTTCCTCCCCCCACCCTCCACAGCAAACAAAAGTCTCCGGGAATCAGCTCCAAGGCAGAGGGCAGGAGCAGCACACAGCAGTGGGGGAGGGACAGCTGGCAATTGATAGCCTGCTGGGCAGCTGCCGCACAGGGAACTTAGAGGAGCAGGGAGCTGATAAGGGGGTTGCCAGTCCACCCTGGTTCCAAGCCCCCACCAGCTAGCTGCAATAGGCTGCTCCTCCTGCAAGCAGTGGACAAAGCAGGCCTCTGTAAGGTAGCATTGCACAACTTTAAATGAGCAGGTTCTCTAATTGATCAGCAACTTAACAATGAAATGTTAACTGGGACAACTTTAAGTGAGGAGTTACTGTACAGGACGCTCTCCACACCTGGGCATTCCTCGCAGAAGTTCAGTTAATTCCTGGGGTCTCTTTTGAGACTAATTACCTCTAGTCCTGGGGAGCAGCCTGCCAGGGCCCCTTGCCCATACCCAGCTTGCAGGGCCAGTCTGCCCCCCAACAAGGGCACAGGGGAGGTAAGGCCAGCCACTGTCCCAGGCTGGGTTACGGGAGCTCACTGGCAGCCTCTCCTTGCAGTAGCGAGCATCACCTTTTTAAACTCCCCTTTCCAGTAGTGCATGTTCTGCAGGTGCACCTAATTGCGCTGCCTGGTGCAGGAAGCCTTGTTAGCCTGTCTGTCAGCGGTGTGGGGGCGTGTCCTGTCAGAGATGGAAATTCGAATTCAATTAGAAAAGCACAAAAACAGTATTTTATTTTTTTATTAAATAAAACTACCTTAAATGTGTCGGATACATAAGAAAAAAGTTTATCAACACAAGTTTTGCATTTAAAACTAGCTGACGTATTAAACAGAGGCAGTATCATCTGTAGTTAGTGCACTGAACTGACTGTTCCCAGTCACCATGTCATTAAAGATTTTAGAACTAGTAAATCTCATCTTCTCTGAGTGCTTGCTCATATCCATTACAGTTAGGTGTGCGCGCGCCGTGTGCACGTTCGTCAGAAGATTTTTACCCTAGCAACACTCAGTGGGTCGGCTGGGTGCCCCATGGAGTAGCACCGCCATGGTGCTGGATATATACTCCTGCCGACCCAACCGCCCCTCAGTTCCTTCTTACCGCCCGTGTTGGTCGTTCAAACAGTGGAGTGCGGCTTAGCTGATTCCCACCTCCCTAGCTACTCGTAGTTCTTTTATTAATTCTCATGTATATAGTTAGTTATAGTTAGTTTTATTCATTCTTTAGTATAGTTAGTATATATAGTGAGGGGGTTTGGGGATCATCCCCATCCCCGCACCCGGTACCAGAGCCCATGCCCAGTTCACCAGGCTTCAAACCGTGCTCGATCTGCCACAGGCCAGTGCCAGCGGGAGATCCCCATGACTCTTGCCTTAAGTGCCTCGAGGAATCCCACCTCTCCGATAAGTGCCGCATCTGTAAGGCTTTTAAGTCCAGGGCGAAGAAGGAGCAGGACTTTCGTCTGAAACAGCTCCTGATGGAGGCAGCTCTTACTCCTCTGCCCTCGGCACCGAGCGCTGGACAGTCCGCATCAAGCAGAAGCGTCTCTTCGGCACCGGATCAAGCCAGTACCGCTAAGGCCTCTCCGCACCAACCGTCACCAGCACCGTCGTCTGCTCGGCACCGTTGCCTCTCTCCGCGGGTTAAGAAGCATAAGACTCCTGCGGCTTCCATGCCACCTGCACCGCAGTTGGAGCACCCACCTAAGCCGGACTGCCCGGCACCGACACCTGCCGCGGCACCGACACCTGCCGCGGCACCATCGATTCCGGTCCCGCAAGGGCCATTGAGTCCGGTGCCTGAAAGCTCCCCGGCACACGCCGTGGTTGAGCTCACAATTCCCTCCATGCCAGAGACCTTTTCTATGGCAAGGGAGCTGATCGCGCTGACAGAGTCTGCGCTGCCTCAACTCCCGGCACTACCGGTGAGGGTCATTCAATCAATAGGCAAGCCTGCCCTGCGAGGCCACCCTCTGTCGGCACCATCGAGAGGCACCAATCGCGATCATGGTCTCACCGGTGCTCTAGGTCCTGTCGCCGATCCCAGTCCCGACACCGCTCGCAGTCCCGGCACCGCTCCCCATCTCAGTACCAGTCGCATTTGTGGCACCGTTCAGCATCCCATTCGTCGGCCCGATACTCTCGGCACCGATCCAGCTCTCGATACCGTTCGTGGAACCGCGCCTCTCGCAGCCGCTCCAGACATCGAGCCTCCAGATCCCGGTCGACCTCCCGGCACCGCTCCAGTCACAGGTCCCAGTCTCGTTCCCAGTACTGGTATGGCACCCGGTACCGCTCTCTAGTGCCACACAGGGAGAGGTCGTTTAGAGACGGAGACCCTTCCTAGGGTTTTTCAGCTTCTGCTTGTTCATCTCGTCACACATCTGTGTCATCTCACGCGGACAGTGCTTCCTATGCACAGGACCGTCACTCAGATGTGCCCAGCCATGTCTTCCAGGAGACCCAGGCCCAGGAACAGGGACCCCATCAGTGGTCATTCTGGACACGTTGGGCATACCATCTAGCCCAAGGTGCGCCTCCAATGCCATCCCGCTCCACACCATCGGAACACCGGGTGCCGGAGGCAACAGTCAACCGCCCCCCTCCCACGGGTACAGAGGAGGCTCTCGTTCAGCCGGCAGTGTCTCAAGTTCCACTTGCGACTGATGTTACTCAAGAACAAGAGCCCACTCAGGACCCTCTTGTCCCTGGCCTTTCCTCTTCTTCCTCTCCAGATGAAGCGGTGGCGGGGACATCCTCCTAGGGCCCTCCTCCAGTTGACCTGCGGGCACATCAGGACCTCCTCAGGTGAGTGGCCCTGAATATGAATCTTCAGGTGGAGGAGGTCCCGGAGATAGAGGACCCGGTGGTGGATATCCTGTCAGCTGACACCCCCACAAGAGTGGGCTCGCCGTTTATCCGTACGATACAAGCAAACGCTGATACCATCTGGCAATCTCCAGCATCTATTACGCCCACGGCCAGGGGAGTTGAGCAGAAGGGGTATGAGTACCTGTACGTGCTGTCACGGAGTCACCGGGCGATGCTCTGGAACTGCTCCCCACTAAGCCAGTCAGGACTTTGGGGAGCCTCCTCTCCCTTGGAGCAGACTTGTTCAGGGCAAGAAGCTCACACGGCTTCACCTCCTGGGTCTCTCCTTGGAGCATTCAGCACTCTGCCCCTCCGTGCGCTTCCCACAGCGAGCCCACCCAGGGCGGGGTCCTGGGGAAGCCACAGGGTCTGCACCCCCACTTTGCAGTCAGACGTGACTCTCAGCCAGCAAAAAGAGGTTTATTCGATGACAGGAACAGGGTCTAAAACAGAGCTTGTAGATACAGCGAACCAGACCCCTCGGCCGGGTCCATTCTGGGGGGCAGTGAGCCAGACCCCTAGGTCTGCACTTCACTCCTTATCCCCAGGTAGCTCCAGACTAACCAACCCCTCCAGCCCCTCCTCTCTGCTCAGCTCCTTTCCCGGGCCAGGAGGTCACCTGATCCCTCTTTGTCTCCAACACCTTCAGTTGGCACCTTTGCAGAGGAGGGCCCAGGCCATCAGTTGCTAGGAGACAGAGTGCCAGGCATTTAGGTGCACTGGCCCTTGCTCTGCAGCAATCAGATACTTACTTAAGAACTGCCTAGGGGGACACTGAGGCACCAACACAGTATTCAGAGCAAACATTAAGGAACAGTCCCAGTTCGTCACATCTCTCCCCCTTCGAGACCGAACTGAGCCAGGTCACTCCAGCCAGTGACCTGGGGAAGTTCGAACCCACCAACGTTCCCATGGATGCCCCAGCATCTCTCCATTCCTTGGTGTGAGTTACACCAGGACTCCCAGTTTTGTGCCCTCTCTTGCTTGAGTGTGCTTGATGGCACTTGCAGGCCGCATGTGGGAAGGTTTATGCGGCCTGTACCCTTTTGCCACCCCAATACTCCGGGGTTTAAACTGGGACAGGGTCTTCTCCCAGCACTCTGGGCTGCGATTCGGGCTCTCTTGGTTAAGAGCCCCCATCTTGGCCTTGGCCAGCTCTGGGCTTGGGCAGCCGCTCCCCACCTTGTGGCCCAGACACAACACCTCTGCCATCCCCATCTTATACTTTCCAGCTTTTACCGTCAGTCCCACCTCCTTGAGGCAGCCCAGCCCCCTCTTCCCTGGGACACCTGTTCCTCCCAGGTCTGGCTAAAGATGCACATGTTATCAGTGTCTGCCAGGGCCAAGTTCTCCATCCCCCTCTTGCTTGTCTAGAATCTCCCAGGCCTAGGCATGGGGTCGGCATCGGACACTGTGATGGCTTTAAGCTTCTGATAGCCCCCACCTAAACGAGATCATCCTGTCTCCCTTGGGGATCAGCCCCACGGATGAGGCCCATGGGCTGTAAAACGGCTGGATCCCATCTAAAGCCAGCATGTCCTTGACCTCTCTCTCCAGGATCTGGGTTGCTTTCCCAGTGACTCTGAATGGGGAACACCTGATGGGGAGATTGGCTCCCACCTCAGGGAAGAGATCCACCAGGGGGTCTTTCCCTTTCTCCTCCCAATCCTCCCCTTTCGGTCCAGGGGTCCCCTCACTCTCCTCCCATCCAGCAGCTTGAGAGGAAGAACCCTGTGGATTCCTGGGGCACCACCAGCTGCCTCCTGATTCCCCTCAGTTCTACTTCCCCTTGGGGAGCCCATTCCCGGGACAGGAATCCCTTCTCCCGCAGGACTCTGTCCCTGCAGCCTTCCCAAGGGGGTTGCAGCGCTGTGACCAGCAAGTTCCCTCAGCTTCTCCAAGGAGGGATCTCTCTGCAGCTCGTCTGGGATTCAGCTGCTGGGGCAGGGAGTGGGACCTGCTCCCTCTCGCTGGCTGGGCCTGGGGTCACAGCCTCCCTGAGCCTTGTCCCTGGTAGCTCCCTCCCTGCTGTGTAATCATTTCCCAGCAGCACGTCTGGACCAGGCAAACCTGGTTGGCAGCTGACCTGCCTTGCCTGGGTGTCCCCCACTCAGCTGGGGTCTCAGCTCCCCCCGTGCTCAGCGCTGCCCTGGCTGTCCCAGTGGGGGCAGGCAGCGAGCTCTCTGCTCTGGTCTCAGCATCAGAGCCAGCGTGAGCCCCCTCTCCGGTGTGCAGGGGGGCGGGGAGCATCTCTCCTCCCCCTCAGTCCCAGGGGGCTGGTTTACAGGTAGGCAGGTATCCTGAGCCAGCAGCCCTATCCCCCCTGCCAGCAAGGTCATTTGCATTTTCACTGACCATTTCCATCCAGCCAATTGGTTCCCTGGATTTTAAATTCAAACCCTCGGCAGTTACAGGAGCAGGGCCTGGATCCTGTCCCAAGGGGAGACAGTCACCCCCCAACAGGGCCTCCCAGCCGATATCCTGGAGAACCCCAATGACCAGCCAGTCCGACCCCTCCTGCGTCTGCACAGGGATCCGGGCCATAGGCAGGGCGAGGGGCTTCACCCCAGGGACCTTCACCCAGGTCCCACAGTCCCTCAGCATCTGCGGCTGCACCACCACAGTTCCCTCTGTCCCAGGGCCTCGCCCCTGCAGGCGTGTTTCCCCACTGACCCTGGGCAGCCCCTGATGTCTCTCCACTCCACCATCACCAGTCCGTGCTGCTGCTGCTTCTCCTGCAGCTTTTCCACAGCCTCTTGCTCTCTCTCATGGTCCTCTCGCGCTCTCTCAGGCTCTGCTCCAATCCCATCCGTCTCCGATCCCCTGATGGGGAACCCAATCGTGAAGATCTTGTCTGGTTGGGGACCAGACTCTCAGGAGTGCCTGGCTGCTGCTCCAGCTGCTCCCCAGATCCTCTTGTAGCCCCATCTGGTCAGGAATCTGCTCCTCAGAGCGGTCCTCCTCCTCCAACTGCACGATTAACTGTGCCTTGGTGAACTTCCCCATGCGTAACTCTCTCTTTGTGCACAGGATCACAATGTCCTTCTTAAGGAGCTGGTGACTAGGCCATCACTTCACCGTTCCCAAGTGGCTCTGGACTCACAGGCCTGTGTGCTCTTGGCTCCCCCATGGTTTCCAGGAAGAACCCCTGGTGTGCCAGCCCTTCTCGTGATCACCACCTCTTTGCCAGGTCGAGCTGCAGACTCCTCTGCCCCTGGGACTGCTCCTGCAATCCCAGGGACCCTGCTAACTGCAAAATCCTTCTCTCTCCCAGGGTCGAGCGGCAAGCTCCTCCGCCCCTGAGACTGCTCACTGCAGTCCTCAGGGGGACCCTGTTACTCCAACAGTCCTTCTCTCGCTGGTCACACACTTCCAGAGGTTAACTGCCCCCTGAAACCGTTCCTCTCTCAGCCTTCAGCACGCCTGGTCTCATTATCCCTCCTTTGCTTTTTACTGCTCCCCAGTCACTTACTGCAGGAAAAGCGCCATCCACGGGGTGCAGTATCTCCCTCCGCTGCCACCAGTTGTCACGAGTCACCGGGCGATGCTCTGGAACTGCTCCCCACTAAGCCAGTCAGGACTTTGGGGAGCCTCCTCTCCCTTGGAGCAGACTTGTTCAGGGCAAGAAGCTCACACGTCTTCACCTCCTGGGTCTCTCCTTGGAGCATTCAGCATCCTCTGCCCTCCGTGGTGCTTCCCACAGCGAGCCACCCAGGCGGGGTCCTGGGAAGCCACAGGGTTCTGCACCCCCACTTTGCAGTCAGACGTGACTCTCAGCCAGCAAAACAGAGGTTTATTCGATGACAGGAACAGGGTCTAAAACAGAGCTTGTAGATACAGCGAACCAGACCCCTCGGCCGGGTCCATTCTGGGGGCAGTGAGCCAGACCCCCTTCTGCACTTCACTCCTTAGTCCCCAGGTAGCTCCAGACTCACCACCCCTCCAGCCCCTCCTCTCTGCTCAGCTCCTTTCCCGGGCCAGGAGGTCACCTGATCCCTTTGTCTCCAACACCTGCAGCTGGCACCTTTGCAGAGGAGGGGCCCAGGCCATCAGTTGTTAAGAACTGCCTAGGGGACACTGAGGCACCAGCACAGTATTCAGAGCAAACATTAGGAACAGTCCCAGTTCGTCACACGTGCACTCTGCTCCCTTGTTGTGCAATCAGTCAATGAAAGGGAACGCCATGCCCAGCAAGCTCCTGCTCCAAAATCAAAGGAGGATAGGCGCATGGACTTATTGGGCCGCAAGATATACCCTACTGGGGGCCTCCAACTCGGTGACAAACCAGCAAGCCCTGCTCAGCCGGTACAATTATAGCACCTGGACAGCAGTTGAGAAATTCAAGGAGTTCATTCCCCAAGACTCTCTCCCAGAGTTTGCTGCCCTTTTGGAGGAAGGGAAGAAGGTGGCGAGAACTTCTCTCCAGGCCTCCCTGGACGCAGCTGACTCTGCAGCCAGGACCCTGGCTTCAAGTGTCACCATGAGGCAGATATCATGGCTTCAGGTGTCAGGCCTTCCACCTGAGTTACAAACCACCATACAGGACCTTCCCTTTAACGGTCAAGGCCTATTCTCTGAAAAGACTGACCCCAGGCTACAGAGCCTTAAGGACAACAGGGTCATCATGCGCTCCCTCGGGATGCACACCCCGGTGACTCAGCAGAGGTCCTTCTGTCCCCAGCCTCACCGCCCTTATCCCCCGCCTAGACCAAGACAGGACTTCAGCAGAGGGCGCGGCTGAAGCAATCGTAGACAGCAGTCTGGACCCCAAGCGGGCCAGAATCAGGGTCCCTCCAAACCGCCTACAGGGCCAAAGCCAGACTTTTTTGAAGGTGCGCCTGAGGACAGCGTACCAGTTCCTTTCCAGGATCCTTTCCCTCCTTTTTCCAACCGCCTCTCCTTTTTCCTCCCTGCGTGGTCCCAGCTAACTTCAGATCGTTGGGTCCTACACACGGTGGAATTTGGGTACCACCTCCAGTTTATTTGCCCCCCCCCCCTTCCACCACCCCCGCCTTGTCCCTCTTCAGGGACCCCTCTCACGAGCAATTCCTTGTACAAGAGGTGCGGACGCTCCTTACCATGGGAGCCACAGAGTAAGTACCAGAAGATGAAAGGGGGAATGGGTTCTGCTCCTGCTATTTCCTAATCCCCAAGGCGAAGGGAGGTCTCAGACCTATCCTAGACCTGCAAGAACTCAACAAATTCATGATAAAGTTGAAGTTCCGCATGGTGTCCCTGGGGACCATCATCCCATCCTTGGATCCCGGAGACTGGTATGCTGCCCTCGACATGAAGGACGCATATTTTCGCATCGCCATTTGTCCTCCACACAGGCGGTACCTCCGGTTTGTAGCCAACCGTCAGCATTTCCAGTTTACGGTCCTACCGTTTGGCCTCTCTACAGCACCGAGAGTATTCACAATGTCCATGGCTGTAGTCGCCGCCTCCCTCCACTGCCGCCAGATACACGTCTTTCCATATCTGGACGATTGGCTCATCAGAGGGACCTCTGAGACACAAGTCACCCATCATGTAGGCATCATCAAGGACCTATTTACACGTCTAGGCCTGATGATCAATACAGAGAAATCCACTCTGGTTCCTACACAGAGGATAGACTTCATTGGGGCCATCCTGGGACTCCATCTCGCCAGGCCTGCTTACCACCGATGGTTTGGTTTCAGACAATGGTAACATTATCCAAAGCCTACAGAATTTTCCAATGACTTCGGCTCGCAACTTGTCTCGGTCTCTGGTCACAATGGCTTGCCTGCACGTTCGTGACCAGTACATGCGGCCAGGCTACGGCCTCCGTTGCCCCTCCAAAGTCTGGCTCTCAACTCTGGTGTTTCCAGGGAGGTGCAGATAGACGCCATAGACATGAGGGAGTTATCACCATTCCCCTCTTTAAAGAGGCATCCTAGGCTCCTTCGAACTGGGGATGGCTGACACCTTAGCCATGGTAGTGTGCAAGGTGATGAACCGTTCCATCTGCCCCAGCCTTCTATTGTCCCTTACGACGGGACACGTCATCTCTCAGCTGGAGTGCTCACCTTGGACATCTTCGCACTCAAGCCTTTTTGGTCATCTCAGGAGCTGGCCTTGCAGATCAATGTCGAAGAGCTGAGAGCATTTCCGCCTTGCGTGCCATGGCGTTTCAACAGCAACTTAAAGGGAGCCGGTGTCTCGCAGTGAACACTGAGATTACAACGCAACGGCCATGTATTACATAATACAAGCAGGGAGGGGCATGTCCTCCCCCCTTTGTTCAGGAGGCCATCAACCTCTGGGTCTTTTGTATAAGCCCACTCATTAGACTGGTAGCGTCCTTTCTCCCAGGGGTTTCGGAACACTCTGGCGGATCGACTCAGGAGATCCTTCCTGTCTCACGAGTGGTCGATTCGTCCGGACGTTAACATTATTTCTGATTTCTGGAAGTGGGATTTCCCCGCATAGACCTCTTCGCTTCCCGAAATAACAGGAAATACCAGATTGTTCTGCCGTCCTTCCAATGGTCTCTCCCATTGGCTCGATCTCAGACGTCTTTTCCTGATTTGCCGTGGATGAGCCAACTGCTTTAACACCTTCCCACTTGTTCCCGCTGGTTCACAGGGTCCTGCTAAGCTCCGCAGGGACGGAGCTCGCTTGATCATGATCGCCCCAGCGTGCAGCCCAGGCAGCACTGGTACACCATGTTGCTCGACCTCTCGATAGCCAACCCAGAGATTTACCCTGCCTCTTCACCCAGACCTCATAACTCAGGACCACGGCAGACTTCACCACCCAGACCTGGCAGTCCCTTCACCTCACGGGCATGGCTGCTGCGTGGTTAAGCCAGTCAGAGTTACGTTGCTCTGCCTTAGTACAACAAGTACTCCTGGGTAGCAGGAAACCTTCCACTCAGTCAATGTATCTGGCCAAGTAGAAGCGTTTCTCCTGCTGGTGCGAAACGCAGAATGTCACGCCCACTGAGGTCTCGATCCCCACCATCTTGGCCAGCTCTGGTATCTCAAACAGCAGGGCCTAGCAGTATCATCATTGAGGGTACACTTGGCGGCCATCTCTACCTTCCACCCAGGGGAGAGTGGCAGCTCAGTGTTCTCGCACCCTATGGTTTCTAGGTTCCTCAAGGGCTTGGAGTGCCTATACCCCCAAGTATGATGCCCCGCCCCAACCTGGGACCTCAACCTGGTTCTAACCAGACTCATGTCTGCCCCATTCTAGCCGTTAGCAACCTGCTCACTATTATACCTGTCCTGGAAGACAGCTTTCCTCGTAGCTATTACATCAGGCAGATGAGTCTCTGAGCTTCGGACTCTCATGGTGGACCCACTGTATACTGTGTTTCACAAGGACAAGGTGCAGTTGCGGCCACACCCGCCGTTCCTCCCTAAAGTGGTATCTGTCTTTCATGTCAACCAGGATATCTTTCTTCCGGTCTTCTTCCCGAAGCCACACTCATCACGATGGGAGCAACAGTTGCACTTCCTTGACGTCCATAGGGCACTCGCATTTTATATCGAGCGGACAAAACCCTTTCGTAAATCGCCCCAACTCTTTGTCGCTGTGGCAGACCGAATGAAGGGCCTATCTGTCTCCTCACAAAGGATCTCATCTTGGGTGATGGCGTGCATCCGTACTTGTTATGACTTGGCTCATGTTCCCTCGAGTCACCTCACAGCACATTCTACCAGGGCTCAGGCTTCATCTGCCGCCTTCCTGGCTCATGTACCCATCCAGGAGATATGTCGTGCAGCTACCTGGTCCTTGGTCCACACTTTTGCCTCACATTATGCTCTGGTTCAACAGTCCAGAGATGACGCAGCCTTTGGCTCAGCAGTTTTGCATTCTGCAACATCTCACTCTGACCACACCTCCTAGGTAAGGCTTGGGAATCACCTGACTGGAATGGATATGAGCAAGCACTGGAAGAAGAAAAGACAGTTACTCACCTTTGTAACTGTTGTTCTTCGAGATGTGTTGCTCATATCCATTCCAAACCTACCCTCCTTCCCCACTGTCGGAGTAGCCGGCAAGAAGGAACTGAGGGACAGTTGGGTCGGCAGGGGTATATATCCAACGCCATAGCCGCGCCACTCCAGGGGGCACCCAGCTGACCCACCGAATGTTGCTAGGGTAAAAAGTCTTCTGACGAACATGCACGCGGCGCGCGTGCACACACCTAACTGGAATGGATATGAGCAATACATCTCGAAGAACAACAGTTACAAAGGTGAGTAACCGTCTTTTCTCACACCTAGTTTTCATTCACAGCTTGGATGAGGAACACAAGCCTCCCTGCTCTTTCAACTCCCAACTGGATTCTTAACTTTGAATGAACTACTCATTGTACTGATCTAGTTAAATAAACTGAAATGAAAAAAATATTCCCTCAGCACCTACAGAAGCAGCTGCTGCTGTTAAAACCTGGCTTAGCCCTTTAGCAAACTCAGGTTCCAGGTTCTTAGCCAGTGGCTTCCACCAGTTCAGCATCTGACTTTCTTTAAAACGTCAGCAGCAAACATGGACTGAATACAATTTACATTTTACTAGATTATAATAAGTTTAGGACTCAACATAGGTTGTCAATTTCAAATGTAATTTTAAATAGATTTATTTTTAAAAAATAAACTTGTATTTAATTTAAATAAAAAAATCCAAGTTTTTGTTTAATCAGATTTTATCCACCATGCTTCTAATGATCAGAATAGACTTCTCCAAACCTCCTATCTCATCTCTGCTCCGGAGCCTGAAAGGAAACAGCACGGGGCATAGCCCAGAAGGAGGCACTCTAGGGATGGGAGGGAATGCAGGCTGCTGGACTCAGCAGCCAGGGCAGTCCCAACCTTGCCCAGCAGGCTGTACAGGGAGTGCTGGCATTTCTGGTCGCACTGGGGCAAATGGGACAGGTTAGAGCAGTGGATAGACCTGGTAGGGGTCTGATTCCAAATGCTGGGACGCTGCGGAGTTTGCCTGCTCAGCCTTTCCCAGCAGGTATTAATTTGGCAGGCTGTTCCCGTCACTGGGACACAGCCCAGGCTCGTGCTGTCTGCCTTGGCATGGGATAGGCCATGTCCCCTCTGAGGTGGGTCTCATGGGCAGAGCTTTCAGTAGTGGGGGAGGGGAGTGCTGTGCCTGGCACCCCTCCCTCCCCCCACACACAGTGAACTCCTGGGCTGTTGGGCTCCTGAGCTGAGTGCCATCCAGGGCCTTGGGCAGCCAGGAAGCCTCTGCATTCAGCTTGTGAACCCCTGTGTGCATGGAGCCTGCAGCATTCACCAGCACTGGCTCTGAGGGCGTGTAGGGGTGTGCTGGGCCTCGCTCCTGGCCCTGAGTCTCCGGAGGAGGTTCAGCATTTCCCTGCATGGCATAGGGCAGGCCAGGCAATGGAAGGAACCGCCTGAGACTGGGATATTGGCGAAGGCAGGGAGGAAGCTTTAGGCCTGTGCTTTGCTTGCTGCCTGTCCTTTGAGGTTAGAGGCAGGTGGCCAGTGAATGGAGCATTCTGATGAGCAGCTTTGTAATCCAGGAGAGCTCCCACGCTGGGCCAGGCACAGCCACAGGCATCAAAAGGGGACCACCTGTCCTGCCCTCGAAAAGTCACGTGAGCATGTTAGAGAGCCAGGCAGGGAGCGGCACTCAGCAACCAGGCCCAGGGCAACGGTGCCCTCCTTACTGCTGCTGACCAGGAGAAGGAGCTTTCGCTGGGGCAAGACACTGCTGACCAAGCCAGGAAAAGCAGTGGGGAGCTAGCTGCCCCTGCCACTAGCGGAAGAGGGGCAGCTGTGCTCCCCTCACTCCTCCCACTTTAACCCTGTCTGGGCTGGGAAGGATCAAGCTCTGCATAGGAACTCAGAAGGGAATGGGGTTTTCAAGAAGCTGCTCATTTATGGAGCAGTGCCCTGCCCCCGGGAGCCGCAGACCCTGACCCCTAAGACAGCATAGCAGAAAAGAGAGGGGGCACTTGCATGCTGCCCAGTGTTGGCTTTTCACTGGGTCAAGCCCAAGGTGCGATGCCGTTCATTAGCTGCGGAGCTGGAAATGGGCCTGTCACTGGGGAGCACAGCACAGTCTCTGGGTCAGAAGGCTGCAGCAGCTGGGGACCAGGGCTGTGATGGGCTAATTCAGAGCTCCATTGGGCTGCTTATCCCTTTAGGCCCCAGCAGAATCTGCAGAGCTGCCTAGCACCAAGTGGTGACATGCCTGGGAGGCACCATTCAAAGGGCCCAAAACTGCATCCCTCAGGATGAGCCCTGAGCAGCCGTCGAAGGTGCCCAGGCCTGCCCCCTTGTTCCCGTGGGCATTGCCATGGAGCTAATGGCACAGGCCCTTTCTCCACTTGCGGAGGGTGATTTTTGAAAAACGAGAAAAGGTTTAAAATGGAATCGTCAGCCCCAAGCTGTCAGGAATCATCAGCAAAGTGCGCCATCAGCAGGAACTGGCCCCACGCGCTAAATTCCTGGAAAGGCAATGGCCCTGGATTGTGCTGAGGAGGCAGAGTGTAGCAGGGATAAAGCAAGTGGAGCAAACACAAGAACTTCATTAATTAAAGAAACTCGTTAATGAGGGACATTTAATCAGCTAAAGATTAGATCCACTTCTCGCCTTGCAATGAGTGGGGCAGGGAGACCGCCTTGCTGCGCAGCAGTCTGGGCAGGGGCCGCGTGCAGCTCCAGATGTAATGCAGGGAAGACAAAGGGTAATAGGTGGCTGTAGGACTGTGAGCTCCGGGGCAGCACAGCTTCTGCTCCGCAGGGCTCCCCGGTGCTGCTCAGCACGGTGCTCTGGGGGACGTGGAGGCCCAGCAGGGGGTGAATGCAGGGGCCTGTGCTGCCTCCTCTCCATTCTTCTGGGTCCGGCGGCTGTGTCTGTTCTTGAATCTAAGTGGAGTGTGGTCTCAGGGATCCGCAGGAACAAGTCTGATCTCTGTTTTTCCTGTTGTTCCACCTACCTGCCAGCCAGGCTGGGTTACAGCAGGGCTTGCCTATGCATGGGAGTGTCCACACCATCATGGGGCATCACAGACCTTTTGCCAACCCCCATACTACTCCCCTCCAACACAGGGCAGAGTGTTTCCCAGAGCTTGGGACCCAGCATGCTGCCATGAGAACTATGGATAAAAGCCCTACCCATGAGGGGCATCCTCCTGCCCCCACGTGGGTCGTGCATGGCAGCCTCTCTACTCATTACCTGTGTTCCTAGCCAGCCACTGGGTTCTCACCTTCCTCCCCTCCCCACACACCCAGTTCTCATAGCTGGCACTCCTCTGCCCACAGTAGCGGGGTCACGGACTCGATGGGGGAAGGGAGCCCACAGTGGCTCAGGAGGAACTGCCCAGGCCAGGCGTGGGAGTGGAGGGCATGGTGTGTTTGTTCAGGTGGTGGGGAGAGAATGGGAGTGGGGAGTGCAGAGACTTGTCCTGAGCCTGAAGGGCTGGGAAGTAAGCAGCAGTGTGGCTGGAACTTTCCCCCTGCCCCAGCTTCCCTCCGCGCTGCCCTCAGTGCCTGCAATGGTTCACCCAGGCTGCCCCACCCTCTCATTGGCCTGCTCCTTGGAACTGGGCACCTGTTCCCAGCTGGCCTTGTGTCCCCAGCCCATGGCCCTGTTGTTCTAAGGCAGTGGCTCTCAAACTTTTGTACTGGTGACCCCTTTTACACAGCGAGCCTCTGAGTGCGACCCCCCCTTATGAATTAAAAACACTTTTATATATTTAAGACCATTATAACTGCTGGAGGCAAAGCGGGATTGAGGGTGAAGGTTGACAGCTCGTGAGCCCCCATGTAATAACCTCGCAATCCCCTGAGAGGTCCCGACCCCCAGTTTGAGAACCCCGGTTCTAAGGCGAAAGCTCTGTGGTGCCTGCAGATAGCTGTGCTCGCCTGGCCGCCGGCCTGGTGCAGAAGGGCCTTGACAGATCGCCCATCTGCCAGGAGGTGTGGGGGAAGGACGAGGGACCTATTCGCCTCTGTGGTGCTGGGGGCTGCCCCCGGGCTGGATGCTGTCTCACCCACCAGCCATAGCAGGGCCCAGGAGGTGCTGCTGGCTCTGCTGGCTCCCGAACCACCAGGCTGCACCTCGGGAGGGGTTCTTGTGCCACAAGGCTCTCCTGTCCCATCCTGGTACTCTGTGATGCCAAGCAAGGATACAGGGGAGGCAGAGCTGAGCAAGGCCCAAAGGGCTGTGTCCTTCAGGGGCTTCTTGTCCCCTTGTGAGGAGATCTCAACCTCTGTTTGACTCTGCTCCAGCCGACCCAGCCAGCCTTTCCAAACATGGCTGCTCGCTTGGAGTGCTGGGCTCGAGCCCCAGCAGTGTCTCCCAAAAATTGTGTTTGAAGATGAGTGAGAAGCCACTGTGTGGGGGTGAACACCCACTATGGCACAGGCAGTGTGCATGAGAGCTTGTGTGCTGTTGAGCATACCACTGGGCATCCTCTTGACAGCCAAATGTTGCCCAGACCTGCCCAGCACTCCAGGGCTCTATCACCCTGCTGCCCTGGCCATGACCCCCAGCCCTTCTGGGAGCCCTCTCTTAGCTGAGTGGTAAGATGAATTGATAGCTGTTGGCTCTCAGTTCTAGTAGGTCTCTGAGCTCTGTCTCAGGTGATGTGCTTAATCTCCTGTCTCATTTATTAAATGAGGGCCATGGCCCATTAATAATCAGAATATCTTTTAATGAAAATGCCGAAAATCACCATCCAAGCTGCCAACCCGGGAGCATCCCCTGCGCTCACACCGGGAGAGGGCTATGCCGGGTGCAGTCCAACCTGCTTATTAGAGAGGCCCAGTGCCCCGTGATGTTGGGGTGCAGCCCTCACTGCCGGGGGCAGTCTGCTGGTGTGTCTGTCTGTCTCATGGCTCAGCAAAGCCCTGAGGCTCAGCCCGTAAAGCTGACATTGAGCTCAGAGCACTGCGCAGCCCTGGGCTGGGAGCTGAAGGACAGGGATGGCTGGAGCTGTGTTATCACCCCAGCTCCAGATCTCAGGCCTCTCTGGGTGTCCAGCTCCCAGACTTTCCCACTAGAGCTGGGTTCTGCTCTGTTCGCATTAGCCCCTGACACATGGGCCTGCTGCTGTTCTAGTGCCTTGTGCTTTTCCTGCTCTCTCTGGCTTCCTTCCCTTTTCCTCGCCTGGATCACCTTGTGTCTTTCTTTGGATGCACACTCCAGAGCAGTGTTTCTTTGGCCTGTGAAGGAGCTCCTTGCAGGAGTGATCGGTTTATTGCACAGCGGGTTCTCTGCAAACCATACAGTATGGAAGTCAGGCCCATCCCCTGGGCTGTCACAGTTGGCTCACTATCCGTCCCGCCCCTCCCTACTTCATCCCTGTCAAACTCCCAGCTCACCCTACCTATTGCCTTCACTTATCTCTCCCCACCCCACCACCTTCTCTTGCTCTTTTCCTGGCCCAGATCCTGTGGGCTTAGTGCCTGGAATGCATGCCCTCCTCCATTCCTACCTACCCCCACACATACGGACACCCCATCTCGCCCCTCTTGGCAAGTCAGGACCTCAGCTCTGCTCCAGCAGGTGTGAAAATGGGCTTGTGAACCCTTTGTTTTCCAGAAGTGTTTTAATCTTAAAATGCGTTTTTGGTGATAGGGCTGCCTGCTCTGTGCTAGGGGCTGGCACAGAGAGTGCCCATATGCAGCATACAGGCCAGGGCACTCGGCTGCCTGCTCTGTGCTAGGGGCTGGCACAGAAAGTGCCTATATGCAGCATACAGGCCAGGGCACTGCTATCACTGCTGTGTGCCAGGAGCTGAGAAGGGCAAGCTCTGCTCTAGCACCCAGGGTGTTGCATATGGACCGTTGACTAACCCAGTGCTAATGGCTTGAGCTCCCAGCCCCATGCCCTGGCCACAAGCAGCCTGTTGGATTCTTACAGGCAGCAGGCAGAGGCATGTGCTTGGGGCAGCACATTTCAAGGGGCGGCACTCCGGCCTTTTTTTTTTTCCCTTGGGGTGACAAAAAATCTGGAGCCAGCCCTGGGCAGAGGAGAGACGTGCTAGGGCCATATGGACGAACTCTGTGTCCTGGGGGAAGCAGATATGGGGTGCCCTTGGCAGCATGGGCAGAGAGGGGTGCTGTGCTCAGAGCGCTAGCTCAGGAAAGTGACCTGTGTAGTGCTTTGGGGGGTCTGGAGCAGACACTGAGGGTGTTGAGGAGCAGGAGGGGACTGCAGAGTTCTGGGTGGGAGGCCTGGATGAAGCCAGGTGAAAGCTCTGGGTTTCCTGTGGGATGGGGCCTTTCCTAGAGCACAGCCTGTGCAAAGCAGTTTGTGTGGAGGGAAACTTTAGGTGCAGCGGATGGGGAGCAGAGGAGTGGCCAGGTTCCCAGTGATGTGAATGGGCATTGCTTAGCTAAACTGTCACCTGTCTCCCTTCTCTCCTGGGACCGCCCCCATCCCCTGTGAGGCCGCCTCTCCC
>NC_133781.1:31730777-31744251 GCF_003597395.2 Chelonoidis abingdonii
CCTCCCACCCAGCTCCCCCCACCCATCCTCCTGCAAGTCTCTCCCCTCTGGGATCCCCCAGCCTCCCTCTTCCTGCAGTCCCCTGTGTTCCTATCCCTGAGTGAGGGAGCCCCCTCCTCTGTTCAGAGCTCACTGAGTGGGTGTGTGACTTCCCATCCTTCTGTCTGTCAGGTGCCTGGGGATGAATGGTGGGAAGGATTGCAGAGGAACCATAGATCAGTGCCGCTGCAGCACCAGAGACAGCAAGCAGCAAAACAGGGGAACCTAATGGGCCCTGAATGAAATAATACTTGGGATGACAAGCACTGCGACAGCCCTAATTAATTACCAATATGAATGCGGCTGTCAGGGGACAGGCTGGCTGGACGCCAGCCTTGGGGACCTGCCGAGGTGGGGCCGCTTCCCAATCTGTGCTCTGCACACTCCTGTGCTTTCCCCTGCTCCATGCATCCCAGCTCGCTCTCTGCCCCTCAGCTTGCCCTGCCCTTGCCATGTCCCTGGCAGAGAATTCATCATGCTCTCCAGTGCCCTTCAGGGTCCAGAAGGTTCCTCACCTCAGGGGCTCTGGGTGTAGCACTGCCAGGGCCCAGACCCTGCTCTGAGCTATGCCGGCTGGATCATCCCCACTGAACAAGATGCTCTGGGCTGGGTGAGTCTGGCCCAACATGGAAGTACCACCTGGAAAGCCCCCGGAGAGCCAAGCCTGGACCTGTCGTGGGCTGAGGTGGCCTTTCATGGCAGCTGTGGTGAGGAGCAGCCTGAGCGATGGCTTGGCCCAGCAGGTGCTGGGAAGTGATGCTGGGATGGGGGAAGGAAAGCAGGTTGCTGGTGAAGCCCTGCCACCACCCTAAGGCCACAGAACTGCTGCTGATTCGGGGTACGGGGCCTCTGGCTGGTCCAACCACTGCAAGGACCTGACAAACAAGGTAGGAAGGGGCCGGCTGCCTGGGCTTCGTCCTCAAGGGCCCAGGGCATGTCAGGGGCCAGCAGGGCTGTAGGGTTTGCTGAGCCTGCTCCCCTTCCTGTGTGCGGAGGCTGTGATGTGTGAGTTGCTTGTCCTGCGGGGAAGGTGACTGAAGGCTTCTCGGGTCAGTATCTTCAGGGCACCTACCTGGCAATCTGGCCAGGCCTACACCCCCTCATTGGCTGGTTTAGCAGCTACCAGCACTGGGTTGTGCCCCAGCTGCTGGTTGTGGTAATGTGCCCAGTTATTGGTAGATGGGGCTTAGTGCAGAGTGGTGCTGGATTTGTTCTGCTGTGCCTGAGACGATGACACAGGCCCCATGTCCCCCCATGTCGGGACCCAGACATTGTCAGACAGGGTCACGGAGACCATGTTAGCATGAGCCCCACTCCGCTCAGGAAGCGAGACACTATTTTTTCTTTTCACTGGCCCCTGCCAGCTGTCTCAAATGTCTGGCAGTGTTCTCCGGGCACTGGAGCTCACAGAATCTGCTGCACCTCCAGCGGGGAGCAGGCTCTGGAGTCTGCTTCGGCTCCCGGGCAGTGCACTGTGCTCCTGGCCTGGGCTGCATTGTTGGGGCCCATGGGACTGTGCTGTGCCAGAGGCCCCATTGCCCCTCCTGAGAGCCCTGCGCACTTAGTAATGTTGCTGTTCCTCCAGACACTGCTCACAGCTCTTCCTCACTGGACACAAGGCTCCTAGCTGGTAGGGCAGGACAGACTCCCCAGTGAGACAGAGCCCTGCCCCAGTCAGGGGCATCCCATTTCCATCTGCTCCATCTGGAGCAGTGACCTACAAGCCCTGGGCTTGAACTGTGGCCGTTTTCTCTGCATGTTACTTAGGAGGAAGGTGAGGAAACCCTGGTGGGATCTGATTTACTTTTGAATCTGGTGATGGCAAAGGACTTTGTGATTCTCTTAGTTTTGTCCTGAAAACCATGCGGCTCTTGACTAGCTCTTTGTATTGGAAGGTATTCAGCAGTGCAATTAACTCACTGGCCATCCTGCTGCCCAGCAGTGCAGGGGCACAAGTGAGGGCCAGGTCTGGATTTTCAGTCCTAACCAACTACATGGCCATTGCTTTTTTTGACGGACATGCTAGTTGGTATTTGGTATATGACTAGATCCGAAATGTGAGTCGGTCCCATCCAAGACAGGTTTGTGGGAGGATCTGGCATCAGCTGAGTGTGGTAACTGGCTGCCTAATCCCAAGATGAAAAACTCCTCAGGCTAGTCCCAGCCCTCCATGGCAGGGTATTCTTAGAGCAAAGTGCCTGCAAGCTCTGCAGTCCCTCACTCCACTCCCTGCTCTGCTTCCTGCTTCGGGAGCCTGCTTCCCTGAAATGGGAAGCAGAATCTTCCATGTTCGGAGGTGGCACTTTGTCCTAGGCCCACAGGTAATAGTCTACACTTCAGAGAGCCATCTCTCCCCAAGCATGGCATGTGCCCTGTGTATGCAGCACTGCAGTGTCAGCAGCTCTCAGCAGCCAGGGAGCAGAGTCTTTGCCAAGGACGCCTCTGAAGATGCACCAGAGGGTCACAGCGTAGCCTGGAGCTTGGTGTTAGGGCTGTTGTTGGCAGGTTCCAAGGTGCCTCAGTGCTGCCAGCCTGAAACTCAGGCCACTCTGGCAAGCATCTGGCTGCATCCCTAGGAAGCTGCGAGTGGCTGAGTCAGCGGAGGAAGAAGCCCTAAGTATTTGAATGACTTGCAGATCTTTAGTCAGACTGGATTTGCATATCATTACCCACAATGCCCTGGGTTATAGGTCTCAACTTCCTCCATTAATGATTCAGTTGCCAGTGCAAGGTCCCAGTAATGGGGAAGCCTCAGCTAAAGTTTCCCCTGCCCGCCCACCCGCCTCCCACTTGTCTCGACAGTATTTGGTCCTGCCATGAGGGCAGGGGACTAGACTCGCTGACCTCTCGAGGTCCCATCCAGTCCTAGAATCTATGAATCCCCTCCTCAACATCTTGTCTGCATCGTAAATGGGTCACACACACAATGAAGGAGCTTGTGTCCGCAGTCCAAGCCAGGCACACAGCAGGAGAGATACTACTGGATGGGGTGCTAAAGCTGCTTGCAGCGTTTGTCTGTCAGCATGGGGTTATTGACACGGGGGTGGGGACAGAGGAATGTGTGTGCAGAGGGCAGGGGAGCGGGTGTTGGACCATGACTGAGAGGCCCTTGGCGAAGGTGGGCCTTGGGTTCTGGGTGCATTATCACAGCTGGGCAAGTAGTTTTGTTGTCCAGGAATCAATACTAAGAGTGGCCTGGAGCCCAGAGCCCCACTTCCCATCTCAGGTCCCACTCTACAAGGAACCTGCTGGGTCCCATGGCTGGGAGCTGGGACAGAAGGGCTGGACAGGCAGGTGTGTTAATGGGATGGGGTCTGGGGAGCACCCCTCACCTGGGCAGCCCTGAGGGAGGAGCACAGCACAGCGCCTGCTGCAAAGGGCTCTTTCCACTCCAACAGGAACTGATGATAAGCTCCCTAGGAGTATGCTCCTTTCTCCCCAGCCCGACGCCCTCCGCGCCCCAGCCCCTGCATTACGGCCCCTGCTCTGCCACTGCACTGAACTCCTCATTTGGATAATGGAGCAGACCCCCAGGCAGGGTACAGACTCGGTGGCTGCTGCATTTATTTATGCTTCCCAATACATTTGCAGCTAGGCAGGCACCACAGGACCCCCACCCCATCCTAGGGCCAGGACGAGCCCAGGCGGAGAGAGCTGTGGAGCCCTGCCCCAGTGCAGCTTGCCCAGGAGGACTCCAGCTGGCCCCAGGCACGCCCTGGGTGCAGGGAGGGCTGCTAAGGGGATGAGCTTCAGCAGAGCCCCCTTAGGTAGAGGATTCCCCAGTGACGGACACACCCACCCTCCAAGAGCAGCAAGGGAAGCACACCCCCCAGGGCCGGCACTTATCACCTCCATTCCCTCTCACTGGGGCCAGCCTGGGGCCCCCTGCCTCCCACTCTCAGCAGGCCTTCTCCCACCCCCTCCTCCAGCCTCTAGCCCCTTGTGGTCAGTCATTGCATCTGTCAGGCTAGGGCTTGGCCCCACAGGATAGAGAATTCCCCCTGCCTGCCCCAGGAAGGAGGGTAAATTGGGTAAGTTAAAGCAAAGGGGCTAATCAGTTCTTTGATATCTGCCTTGCGTGCCAAGATGCCCTTTGACATCTCTCCCCTTCCTCCCCTCCCTGCTCGCTCCATCACATTGGCTGTCCTGTCCTCTCCTCTTCTCCACCCTTCTCCCCCCCCCCCCCCCCGACTCACCGGGCAGTGTGGTTGCTAATCATGTGTAATGATGCTCTGCAGTCCTCTTTGGAGCGATGATGCCAGAGTGGCTGGGCTTTCTCCCTTGCTCCCAAGTTGATGCTTGCCCTAGTTTCTCTCTCTGTGCAGACTGACTTCTCTGAGGAACCCTGCTCAGTAGGAGCCAGGGGCTGCTGACCTTCACCAGATTCAGAGTTGCATCAAAGCTTATGGGTCACCACTCTCCCCCTATTCAGTGGCCCCTGGTGAGTCTGAGGCCAGTTCCCGGTGCTGCCACACTGCTGCCTCAGGAAAGCAGGGGCCAGAGGGCTGATGGAGCAAGTGAGACCCAGACCAGGGCTGTGCAGAGCAACGCTCTCTAGATGCAGCAATAGGTCCGCAAGCCATTTCAAGGCCTCTTCTGTGACGCTGGGTATTATCCCGTTCCCCTCGGAATCCATTCCGCTGTGTTCGGTGCCTTCGCTGTTCTCACCCCTCACGTGAAGAGGAGTCTGAGTTTCCACTTGTGCATCAAGTAGCTGTATCTTCCCTGGCTTGTTTGGATACGGTTTGATGTGGCCCGAAGTGCAGGTGGCAGGTCAGCATGTTGGCTGGTCTCTGTCCATCAGGCCTGAGGCACACAGAGTGGCTCAGGCTGCCTCTGTCCTGGCAATAGTGGGCAGCCATCCATCTGGCACCTTTGCCAGCCTGAGCTCAGGATGGTTCTTCCACTCAGACATTTCTACAGCCAGGGCATGAGCCAGCCACTTCGCTGTGGGGAGCTCACCCCAAGGGACTGGACTAGATGAACCCCAGCTGTGACCCTCTCTGCCCATTCCTATGGTCCTGTCAATAGAGTTACAAGCCCAGTGGGGTCCCCTCCCCCTGCCCTGCTTTGGCCCGTGGACAGTATGGCCTCAGCACCGGCTCTGGGCTCTTCTCAGGCCCTGAGTGGGGCTAAACAGTCAGCAGCCTTTTTTTCTCTCTCTCTCTCTCTGCAGGGTAATCAGGACACCACGGCTCCTCCTGAAGCAATGGCTCAGCCCTACCCCCCTGCCCAGTATCCTCCGCCTCCCCAGAATGGAATCCCTGCAGAGTACGCACCCCCGCACCCCCACCCCACACAGGACTACTCGGGGCAGAGCACGGTACCGGAGCACCCCATGACCCTCTACACACCAGCACAGAGCCATGCCGAGCAGCCGGGCGCTGACGCCAGCACACAGTCCATAGCGGGGACGCAGACGGTATCGGTAAGAGCCCCCGTGGAGCCCCGGGTGGGCAGCAGGGCCTTTCAGGTGAGAGGAGCAGTGATGGGCCATGAAGGGACTCGGGGGCCTTTGGCCACAGGCTGGAGCTTGGGGCAGTGCAGTCAGTGTCTCTTGGGGGGCAGGGCTTGGGGAAGAGAGGGAGACGGTAGCAAGTGCTCTGAGAACATGTGTATGAAACAGGGACCTGGGGAATCCTGGAGTCACCTGCCTGGCAGCAAGGGGCTGTGGGTCAGGACTGAGGGGCATGGCAGAGTTGTCAGGAAGGTGGGGTGGGCGAGGCCTGAGCTGGAGTAACAGCCTTGCCCACCAGGAGGCAAGTGGGTCACGCAGCCCCTGCCCCCCCATTCCCAGCTTTAGCCTGGGCTCTCAGTCCTGCCCGGAGCCGAGCAGCATGTGGCTACAAAGGAAGAGCCATAGGCTGAGCCTGAAGCTCACTGCGCAGGCACGCTCGTCCATACACAGCACGCTAATCCACACGCACTGCACAGGCACGCTTGTCCACACAGGACACGCTCATCCACACACACTGCACAGGCACGCTCGTCCACACAGGACACGCTCATCCACACACACTGCACAGGCACGCTCATCCACACATGACACGCTCGTCCACGCTCAGTGCACAGGCATGCTCGTCCACATGTGGCACACTAGTCCACACTCACTGCACAGGCACATTCATCCACACGCTGCACACACAGCACGCTTGTCCACGCTCACTGCACAAGCACACTCATCCACACACAGCACGCTCATCCACACGCACTGCACAAGCACGCTCGTCCACACACAGCATGCTCATCCACACGCACTGCACAGCATGCTCATCCACATGCTGCACGCTCATCCACACTCACTGCATAGACATGTTCATCCACATGCTCCACACGTGGCACTCTTGTCCACACTCACTGCACAGACACACTCATCCACACGCAGCATACTCATCCACACTCACTGCACAGGCGCACTCATCCACACGCAGCACACTCATCCACCCTCACTGCATAGGCATGCTCATCCGCACGCAGCATGCTTGTCCACGCTCACTGCACAGGCACACTCGTCCATCCATGCTGTGCACACACACCCTTGTCCACACTCACTGCACAGGCACACTCATCCACACGCTCCACACGCAGCACGCTCGTCCATACTCACTGCACAGACACGCTCGTCCACACGCTGCACGCTCGTCCATACTCACTGCACAGGCATGCTTGTCCACACGCAGCACGCTCGTCCATACTCACTGCACAGACACGCTCGTCCACACGCTGCACGCTCATCCATACTCACTGCACAGGCATGCTTGTCCACACGCAGCACGCTCGTCCATACTCACTGCACAGACAGGCTTGTCCGCACGCTCATCCACACTCACTGCACAGACACGCTCGTCCACACGCAGCATGCTCATCCATGCTCACTGCACAGGCACGCTCGTCCACACGCAGCACGCTCATCCACACTCACTGCACAGGCACGCTCGTCCATGCACGGTGCGCACGCACACCCTCATCCACACTGTGATGGAGTAGGGACTGTTTGTGTGGGGGTGAGAGAGCCGGGGAGGACTTTAGGTGAGGGACAGGACCTAGGCCTGTAACCTGAGCCAGATGGGGGGAGGGGTTGTCAGTACCTTTTGCCTGTGGACAGAGGAAGGGGCCGGCAGGAGGGGAGTTAGTTCACTTTTGGTTTGGGGCTGTGTGGGCGGAATTCAGGGTATCCTAAGCTGGGATCCAAGCGNTAGGAATCCTAACCCTAGGCGGGAATCCATAGCCATAGGAACCCTAATCCTAAGTCCAGGTGCCCTACGCATAGGAACCCTAACCCCAGGGCAGGAATCCTAACCAATAGGAACCTTAACTCTATCTCCAAGTGCCCTGCCCATAGGAAACATAACCCTAGCTCCAAGTGCACTAACCATAGGAACTCTAACCCTATGGCAGGAATCCTTACCCATAGAAACAGTAACCCTAGCTCCATATACTGTACCCATAGGAACCCTAACCCTATCTACAATTGCCCTACCCATAGGAACCATAACCCTAGCTCCAAGTATACTACCCATAGGAACCCTTTCCCTAGAGCGGGAATCCCTACCCAAAAGAACCTAACACGAGGGCGGGAATCTCTACCCATAGTAAACCTTAATCTAGGGCGGGAATCCCTACCCATAGGAAGCTTAACCCAAGCTGCAGTTCCCTACCCATAGGAACCCTAAACTTAAGGCAAGAATCCCTACCCATAGGATCCCTAACTCTAGGGCGGGAATCAATAGCAATAGGAACCCTAACTCTAGGGCGGGAATCTCTACCCATTGGAAACCTAAACCTACGTCAGAAATCTCTACCCATAGGAAGCTTAACCATAGCTCCAAGTACCCTACCCATAGGAACACTAACAGTAGCTCCAAGTGCCCTACACATAGGAACCCTATTCCTAGCTTCAAGTGACCTACCCATAAGAACCCTAACCCTAGGGCGGGAATCCCTACCCATAGTAAACCTGAACTTAGGGCGAGAATCCCTACCCATAGGATCCCTAACTCTAGGGCGGGAATCCCTACCTATAGCAACCCTAACCCTAAGGTGGGAATCTCTACCCATGGGATCCCTAACCTTAGCTGCAAGGGCCTTACACATAGGAAGCTTAACCATAGCTCCAAGTACCCTACTCATAGGAACACTAAAACTAGCTCCAAGTGCCCTACCCATAGGAAATTTTCCCCTATACAAGGAATCCCTACCCATAGGAACAATAACCCTAGCTCCAAGCGCCCGACCCATAGGAACCCTAAACTTAGGGTGGGAATCCCTACCCATAGGAACCATAACCCTAGGGCAGGAATCCCGACCCATAGGAACCCTAACCCTAGTTGCAAGTGCCCTACCCATAGCTCCAAGTTCCCTACACCTAATAAGTGTAACTCTAGCTCCAAGTGCCAGACCCATATGAACCATAACTTTAGCTCCAAGTGCTCTACCCATGGAAACCCCAAACCTAGCTCCAAGTACCCTACCCATAGGAACTTTAACCCTAAGGCGGGAATCCCTACCCATAGCAACCCTAACCCTAGCTCCAAGTTCCCTACACATAAGAAGCGTAACTCTAGCTCCAAGTGCCAGACCCATATGAACCGTAACTTTAGCTCCAAGTGCTCTACCCATGGAAACCCCAAACCTAGCTCCAAGTACCCTACCCATAGGAACTTTAACCCTAAGGCGGGAATCCCTACCCATAGCAACCCTAACCCTAGCTCCAAGTTCCCTACACATAAGAAGCGTAACCCTAGCTCCAAGTGCCAGACCCATATGAACCGTAACTCTAGCTCCAAGTGCCCTACCCATAGGAACCCTAACTCTAGGGTGGGAATTCCTGCCCACAGGAACCCTAACCCTAGCTCCAAGTGCCCTACCCATAGCATCCATAACCCTAGCTCCAAGTGCCCTACTCACAGGAACCCTATCCCTAGTTCCAAGTGCCTGACCCATAGGAAACCTAACCCTAGGGTGGGAATACTTACCCATAGTATCCCTAATCCTAGCTTGAAATGCCCTACCCATAGGAACCCTAACCCCAGCTCCAAGAGCCCTACCCATAGGATCCCCAACCCTAGTTCCAAGTGCCTTACCCATCGAAACCCTAACACTAGGGCGGGAATCCCTATGCATAGGAACCCTAAACCTAGATCCTAGTACCCTACCCATAGGAATCCCAACTCTAGGGCTGAAATCCCTAACCATAGGAATCCTAAAGCTAGCTCCAAGTGCCCTACTCACAGGGATCCTAACTCTAGGGCTGAAATCCTTAACCATAGGAACCCTAACCCTAGCTCCAAGTGCCCTACCCACAGGAACCCTAACCCTAGCTCCAAGTGCCCTACCAATAGGAACCCTAAACCTAGCTCAATGTGCCCTACCAATAGGAACCCTAAACCTAGCTCCAATTGCTCTACCTATAGGAATCCTAACCCTAGCTCCAAGTGCCCTACGCATAGGAAACCTCACTCTAGGGTGAGAATCCCTACTCATAGGAACCATAACCCTAGCTAAATGCGATCAACCCATGGAAAGCCTAACCCTAGTTCCCAGTGCCCTACCCATAGGAACCCTAACCCTAGCTCCAAGGGCCCTACCCATTGGATCCCTATCCCTAGCTCTAACTCCCCTACCCATAGGAACCGTATCCCTAAGTCGGGGCGCCCTACCCATAGGAATCCTACCCCTAGCTCCAAGTGCCCTACCCTAAGGAACACTAACCCTAGGGAGGGAAGCCCTACCCATAGGTACCTTGACCGTAGCTCCAAATGCCTTACCCATAGGAACCCTAACCCTAGCTCTGTGACCTACCCCTAGGAACCCTTACCCTATTGCAGGAAGCCTTACCCATAGGATCCCTAACCTTAGCTTCAAGTGCCCTACCCATAGGAACACTGAGGCTTGCTCCAAGTTCCCTACCCTGAGGAACTCTAACCATAGGGCAGAAACTCTACCCATAGGAACCCTAACCCAATCTCCAAGTGTCCTACCCATAGGAACCCCAACCCTAGGGCGAGGCACCGTACCCATAGGAACCTTAACCCTAGCTCCAAGTGCCCTGACTATAGGAGCCCTAACCCTATGGTGGTGCGTCCTACCCATAGGAACTCTAACCCTAGCTCCAAGTGCCCTGACTGTAGGAACCTTAACCTTAGATCCGGGCACCCTACCCATAGGAACCCTAACCCTAGCTTCAAGTGCCCTACCCTTAGGAACTCTAACCCTAGGATGGGGCACCCTATCCATAGTTACCATAACTCTAGCTCCCAGTACCCTACCCTTAGGAACCCTAAGCCTAAGGCGATAAGCCCTACCCATAGGAACCCTAACCCTAGCTCCAAGTGCCCTAACCATAGGAACCTAACCCTAGCTCCAAATTCCCTACCCATAGGAACCTTATTCCTAAGGCAGGGTGCCCTACACTTAGGAACCCTAACCCTAGGGCTGGGTGCCGTACCCATCCACGGACCGTAGAGCTAGAAGATATTAGTTCATTAGCGTGATGTAAAAATTTTGATATCTTTCTGTCTTCGTCCTGTATACAGACCATGCAATTAGCCAAACCATCACAACCGAAGAGCTCGCCCTACCGATTCTGACTTATACTGCACATCGAGGACATATTCATCACTCGTCTTGACAGCTAAATTATCCATGAGCAAGTCGGACTTCGAATACAATGCACCTTACTCAATTTCAATTACCCGAGGTTAATCTCATAAACCAACGTCAAAAGTTACGTGAATACGCAATGTCCAAACAATATACACTATTTTGCCGCTGCTCAAAACAGAAAGAGCAAAATGTAACTATATAACATGAAAATACTTTTAGGAAACAAGTCTCACATCTATAGTGATTATGCTAGATCTACTAATTATGCATAATCAATTGTTACTTAATATTTTATTTTCAGAGCCAACAGATAAGAGATCGCATTAATCTATTATGCAGCAGTCAAGGTCCAACCCCAGCCACCTGTGCTCTCGGCAAGACAGTTATACTAAGCACCAATCCCCTATCTACAGAGCTTGCATATATATAGCACCACTTAACATAGAAATATTTAATTTCCTACTTAGAAGTGAAACAAAAATTATCCAAATAATTTGATGGTAAACACCATCTCTCTAAAGAAACAAGACTCAAAACTTTGTAAATTAACCTATCAGACCTAACTACCTTCCTGAACAAACATTTAAAAATCATATAAAATGCTTTCAAAATCAAGTTCTTCATTTCTCGTACCACAAAAACCCGCTTGCACTTTAACCCACAGCATAAAGTGTATTAAATACTTAACAAGTATACTGTGAGAATTTTGGCTCAATTGTGATTTACATATGAAGATGCCATAGACAGTTCCTAAAACCTACATCCACACTCGGCGAACATAACCATAGATGGACATTTACAGAAGGCACACAAGAATCGAGTTGGTAAAGGCTGACCGAAGAGAACCCAGGTAATGGCTGAAATTTGGAGAACTTGCTCTCACCACCTGGTACACAATACTTGCTTGCAGCCCAGCGAGTATGAACCCTTCACTATGTGGGCAAGGAATGTATTTTCAACCAGCAGATAAGCATAATTACAATCTTGGCTGACATCAATACACTTTCTTACTTCTCTGCCAGGCACATAATCTGATCCAACTGATTGACCAGATTTGTGGGTATACTGTTCCCAGCCTTAACTTCACTGGAGACCTAACTCTTGCGTGATACTAAGGTCTTGAGTACCGAGTTCAACTACGTCAGTGGTACTATTAGGGTTCGTGCACTCCCGGAGCGCTATGTCAGGGTTCCTATGTGGTAGGCGCCCCTCCCTAGAGTTAGATTTCACTATGGGTTAGCGGACACTTGGAGCTTAGGAGGTTTACGTTTTCTTATGTGTAGGCGAGCCACCCCCTAGGGTCCAGGGTCTCCTACGAAGAAGGAGCACTTGAGCTAGAGGTAGGGTTCCTATGCGGGTAGCGGGTTGTCCCACCCTACTGGTCAAGGGCTAACAATGGGCTAGAGGCACCATGCACGTACGGACTAAAGACTTAGGAATTCCTATGGTTAGAGGTCACCAGCCCTAAGGGTCAGGGCTTCAACTAAGAGCTGTAGGGCACCTTGAGCCTAGGTGAGCGGTTCCTATGCGTAAGGCAACCCTGCCTAGCCAGATTTAGGGTTCCTAAGGGTTAGGAGCCACCTGGGTGCGAGAGCTAGCGGTTAGGGCTTCCTATATTCATCGGTTATGAAGCCCCACTACTGAACTTTAGCATCCAAAAAGGAAGGGGGGTAACCAAACATGAATCCCCTGATGCTTAATGGCTACCAGACTTTAAGAACTGTAGTGCTGCGACCACCATTAACCAGGACTTGCATGTGGCTGATACAGCTCTGGGTCCCCCAACTTCCCACACTTCCCAGGGGAGCACCAAGCCCCATGGCCCTCCTGGATCTTTAACTCGCAAGGAAATAGGTAAAACGCCCTTTCCTATCCACCCACTTGGACCCTCTCCCAGGCTTCCTTCCCTGTGGTCTACGCCGCTGGTAGACTCACTGTGTATTCAAACTCCTGATCTTATAAACAGAGAGCAATCTCCACCTCCCCCGCCACGCTTATCCTCTACCCTCACGCACAGACTTTCCCAGAGAGAGAGCACTAGTAATTTTAACAACAGGATGAGAGAAATCGAGGACTTTATCCTATCGCACTCTACCTTCTCCCCTCCTCTCCCAACCAAATTCCCTGCATGACGGGTGCAGACCTCCTCCCCTGGGACGCTTACACCACGAAATAACCACAAATCAATCAGGTTCTAATAAATAGGAATAGATAGCTTTTAATTAGAAGAACATAATAAGTAAAACATGTTCCTAAAATCAAGATGGAAAATGTTACAGGGTCTTTCAACTTATAGACACGCAGGTCGTAGACGTCCTCTGCCCCCACAGGCACTAATACAAGTTACACGACACGAGATACAATTCTTGCCAGCAAAATACACATTTGCAAATAAGACGAAACACAATCAAGAAAGACTAAACCTGCCCTTGCGCGTAGACTGGTAACTTACTAATAGAAACAGAGAGGCTGTTTAGAGAAATTGGAGATATTCTTGCTTACATGTCTTGTCCATATCTCTAGAAGGCGCAAGAGAACAGACCAAAAAAATACCAGAAAGCACAAACAGGCTTCCTCACCGAGATTTGAAGGTATCTTGTCTCTTCTCATTGGTTCTCTTGGTCAGCGTGTATAGCCCAGGATTATAACTGACTTGCTTAACCCTTTAGCTAGATCTGTTTATACACCTATATGGGTAGGGCTTAATGCCCACCTAGAGTTTTATTGGTTCTCTGAAGAGGTAGGCGCAATTTGGGCTCAACGATGTAGAGCTTCCTATTGTTTAGGCTACGATGGAGGCGTAAGGTTGACATGGGTTCCTTAGGACTGA
>NC_133781.1:31744276-31755439 GCF_003597395.2 Chelonoidis abingdonii
CACTTTTTTTTTTTTCCCTTATCCCCCACAAAATTGGGACCACGTCCATGTCATAGTTCCTGCAGGAGGCAGGCTCCCACCTCAGGAGCTTGGCGTTGGCTTCCTTTCATCTGTTGGCCGCCAGGTCAGGGAGAGGGTCGTTGTAACGGTGAAGTTGTCGCACCAAAGAATATGGCTTAGCTTCTTACAGGCCCACACCACGCCAGGCATTCCTTTTCGGGCAGGGCCCGCGTTAGTTTTTGCTCCTTGAGCGGTAGCAGCTTCTGCTCAGGTACACGAATGGGTGTCTCTCCCCCTTTTCATCCGTCTGCAATTACACCGCCCCCAGTTCCTGTGTCTGAGTTCGTCGCGTGAACACCATAAAGGGCTTGTCAAAAATCTGGATTTCGCCAGAACTGGGCCACGAACCAGAGCCTCTTCAGCGCCCGGAAAAACGCCTCCTGGCACTGCTCGGGTCCAGCATCACCTTGTCTGGGCTTCCCCTTCTTGCACAGTCAGTGATGGGGGCGGCTTATGGCGCTTAAAGTGGCAACAAACCTTCGATAGTACCCCACCATCCAATAATGGCCTGGACCTGCTTTTTGGATTTGGGGGGAGGCAGGCAGTCTCTGATCACCTCCACCTTGGCTTGGTCCGGGCTTCAGGCAGCCACTCCCCACCCGCATGCGCCCAGGTAAGATACTTCAGCCATCCCACCTTTGCACCTCTCAGCCCTTTACGGTTACACCCAGCCTTCGGGAGGTCAGCCGGCACTTTTAACCTGGGGCACCATGGTCCTCCCCAGGTCTGCTGAAAACGCAGATGTCGTCAACATATGCCACGGCAAACTCTCCATACCCCTCGCTCAGTAGCTGATCCACAGGCAGCTAAAGGATGCCGAGCGCTCCTGAGGCAAAGGCAGGTCAGAAACTCAGTATAGAGCCCACAGAGGTGACAATAACAGGCCGATTCAGACCTGCAATCTGCGATCCAGCGGCACTTGCCAGTATAGCCCTTTCGGATAAGATCCATGGATGTGAACGGTACCGAGCACCTCCCAGCTGTCTAGGACTCGTACAGGCCTGGCATGGGTAGGATCAGCATACGTGATGCATTGAGCTTTCATTAGTCCACACAGACCGAATGACCCATCCCGTCTGGGACCAGCCCCACTGGGGAGGCCCAGTGCTGGAAGACGGCTGATCACCCCCAAAGCCAGCATGCTCCCTGACCTCTTCTTTCCTAGTCTTACTGGGCAGCTTTTACCAGTGACCCAAAAGAGGGAGCATCTTATAGGGATGTGACCAGTCTCCACCCTGTGGACAGTAAATTAGTGCGCTCCAGTCTGAGTTGCTTACAAACAGCTGTCATATAGATCGCAGCACCCCCTCTTGATCTCAGCATGCTGGGCCCGGATCAGCTGATCAGAGGAGGGAATGGCCTCCAGGGACGGGGGGAATCCCGCTTCTGTCCCAGGGAATAATCACTAAAGGGTCATTCTCCCTGCCTCCTTCCAATCGTCCCACCACGGCCAACACCACATCCTCTTCCATAGTATGGCTTCATCATATTCACATGGTACACCCGGCCGTGATGTGCCTGTTAGACAGCTCCACCACATAGTTACCTCATTCAGTTGCATCCTCTCTCTCAACCTGATAGCGGACGCGTTGTCCCGGAGAGGGGGTCCTGAACTTCCCCAGGTCACTGGGCAGAGTGACCCCGCTCAGTTCAGTTCCGAAGGGGGGAGAGATGTGATGGAGTAGGGGCTGTCTGTGTGGGGGATGGGAGAGCAGGGGAGGACTTTAGGTGAGGGACAGGACCTAGGCCAGTAACCTGAGCCAGGCAAGGGGGGAGGGGTGCCAGCACCTTTTGCCTGGGAAGCTGGACAAAGGAAGGGGCCGGCTGTAGGGGAGTTAGTTCAGTTTGGGTTTGGGGCTGGGTGGTGGGAGTTCAGGGTATCCTAGCTGGGATCCAAGCACCCTGAACCCCCAGAAGGACTCAGTGGAGGGGTCCTGACTGTGCCTGCCAGCTCTGCTGTAACCTGTGTTCCTGTTGTCCAATAAACCTTCTGTTTTACTGGCTGGCTAAAAGTCACTGTGGGTTCCAGGAAGAGGGGTGCAGGGCCGGACTTCCCCATACTCCGTGACAACACTCACTGCACAGGCACGCTGCACACGCACACCCTCGTTCACACCCACTGCACAAGCAAGTTCATCCATGCTCATGCTGCACACACACATGCTCGTCCACACTCACTCCACAGGCACACTCGTCCATGCTCACGCTGCACACACACATGCTCATCCACACTGCACAGGCACAGTCGTCCACACGCAGCACGCTCATCCACACTCACTGCACAGGCATGCTTGTCCGTGCTCACGCTACAAACGCACATGCTCATCCACACTCACTGCACAGGCACGCTTATCCATGCACACTGCGCCTGCACACGTTCATCCACACTCACTACACAGGCACGCTTATCCATGCTCATGCTGCGCACGCACACACTTGTCCACACTCACTTCACAGGCACGCTTGTTCATGCATGCTGCGCACGCACACGCTCATCCACACTCACTGCATAGGCACGCTTATCCATGCTCATGCTGTGCACGCACACACTTGTCCACACTCACTTCACAGGCACACTCGTCCATGCATGCTGCGCACGCACATGCTCATCCACACTCATTGCATAGGCACGCTCGTCCATGTTCACGCTGTGCACTGCACGCACACACACACACACACACATCCATGTGCACAGTGCACATGCATGCTACATATGCAAATACTCATTCACACACACACTGCATACGCACACACTTGTCCACGCTCACATTGCGCACACACTCATTTAAACTTATGATGCACACACACACTCATCTGCATTCTGCACATATGCATGCACACTTATCCATGCTGCACATGTGCACACTCTTGCACACACACTGCACATACACGGGCATCCCCACTCACCTTGCACATGCTCTCACACTTGCACACTCACCTCACATAACTCTCTTGCACATACACATGCACACACTTGCACACCCCCCCTTAATTCAATCTATTGGAGCTGTGTTGGTGACAAGCTAGACATGTGCTACCAAAGTGTAAAAGGAGATGGGGCCCAGAGGGGCTATGGGAGAGGGCCATGTACTGTCAGGGCTTTGATCCCTGGGTCCATTTGCCATAGTGCCAGTGCTGACCCGCTGGCAGGCCGCTCTGCAGTGACAGGCCAGCTCTTCTCCCTGGGGTCAGGCACAGCTTCGCCCTGCACTTTTCACAAGATGTCTCCACCCCCGCAGTAGGAGGAGCTCGCTCACCCGCTCTCCCTCGTGCGCCCTGTCTGGGGATCAGACACAGCAGCAGGAAGAGCCTGGCTTAGACCATAATGCCAGGTAGGGGGTTAGTGATGCTGCGTAGGGCCCCTCGGGGGCAGTGGCTGTTGGCGGTGTGTCCCCTTCCCAGCACGAGTGCTGCAGTGGGCTGATGGTTGTGAGGTCCTGTTTTCCAGCAGACAGATGAAGCTGCGCAGACAGAAAGCCAACAGCTGCATTCCTCAGAGAACACGGACAAGCAGCAGCCCAAGAGGTTACACGTCTCCAACATCCCCTTCCGGTTCCGGGATCCAGACCTGCGGCAAATGTTCGGGGTGCGTATGGCCAGCATGTGCACCAGCCCCATCTTCCCCGGTGGGCCCAGGGCCCAGGAAGAGGCAGGGCAGGGGACTTGACAATGCAAACATAGAACTAATGGATCCTCACAGTGTCCAGGTGCTCGCCTTATCTTGCCTCTTGTCTGTATGCCAGGCTGCCCCTTGCCCCATGGCACATCCCAGGCTGCTGCTTCCAGGCAGACTGACTGGGAGCCTCTCATTCTAGCCCGGCAGGTTAGCTGGGCCCCTGGGCGCTGGAGCTCCGGCCCGGCAGGTTAGCGGGGCCCCTGGGCGNATTTGAAATTAGTAATGCATGTTTCGTAGACCTCAGATAATCTGCTGTCAAATATGATTGTTCGATGGATAGCAAATCGTAGGGCCAGCTCTTCTTGTGATGTTTGGCTGCATCTATACAGGAGACCAGAAAGATTCATAATTTCATCACGCTATGAACTTGTAACATGGCTGTTTCAGAGACATTTCGGTAGTGATTGCCTGCTGGAAATGACATGCAGCGCCTGTTGTTTGAGGTCTTTGTTGAACTACATTTGGGTGCAGATGTTTCCAAGAGTGAGGAAACTTGGGGGCTTATTTTCAGAGCTCATGATGCATTGAAAGAGAATGTATTACAAGGAATAGTATGACTCCTGGAGCTCTGTTACTGATTACACCATAAGCAATGAATTTGAAACATGCAGTTTGATTAGACAGTTATGTAAAGTGTGACACAATTTCAGACTGGTTTTATGTTTCTGCATAACTGTACTTGTTATCAATGTTTTGTTTTAAAATGGCCAAAATTATCAGCAAAACTGTTTTGTTTTTTGTTTTTTTAGTGGCTCAATTTTTGGATATGCAAGTGAATTGTCTGGATATTTCCTGTGGGCCTAATACTCTTTCTTACTAACATTTTATTTACATCTATTTACCAAAGAGATACTTAATGTGAGAGTCAAGTTCTATATATCTGCACATTGTTGAAATATCTACTTGGCATCTGCCCCATAGGAGCTGTACTATGAAGAGTGCATGCACGTGTATTTTTTTTTTTTTACGTCAATGTGGTTTTTCACCAAAAATAAAACACCAAACTTACAGAAAATGTGTTTGGGTAAAATGACTTTTTAACCAAAAAACTTAAAATCAAACATCTTAATTTTGAAGAAAAGAAATTAGTCCCTCTACTTTTTTTTTTTACACTCTTCCTTCCCTGCTTTCCCCCTAGAAAAGGTGGAGGGGGAAGGGAGGGGAAGAGGAAAACCAAATTAAAAACCTTGAATTCAAAACATTTTTATAAGTGATGGTTTCATTTTGAATTTTTCTTCTGGGGAAAAGGGGAGGATCCTTGTAATGCTCTTTTTTATTTATTTTAGTTTCAATCTGTTCCTCATGCTGTTCTAAGGATCTTCATTTGAGAATTATCACTGTTACCACATAGCCTGTTTCCATGTCTATTCTGTGCCATTTAAAGTGTTCATAGAATTACATTTCAGCTATTGTCTCTTACCAATTATGATAGCAGCGATTGACAGGGACACTGTGTCTGACAGAGCCTAGGGTGAAATTGTTTTTGAGGCATTCCCTACCACTTGAGTTCATGACAAGCCTTTAGTGCATCAGTGCAAATTACACCTACGTTACTTGGTGACTGCAGAATTACCTTGGAAATAGGTGGTCTGGAGGCAAATAATGTTTCCACTTTATTATATACATTTCTTTCTCAAATAGGTGAAGGCAAAGATTTTCTTTTATGGATTTCTGAAGTATCTTATATAGACAAATATACAACTACAAGGTCATTACACGATGGACTGGTTTATTCAGAATAAAGCCAATGGTGCAAACAAGAAGTTTGTTTCTTTCAAAGTGATCATATTGTAATTGATCTTTTTTTTTTTTTTTGCATTGCTGCAGCAGACGCAACGCTCAATCCACACTTCAACTGCATAGGCAGCTATTCCATGCTCATGCTGTGCAACGCACACACTATGGTCACACTTACTTCACAGGCACACTACGTCCATGCTGCCTGCGACACGGACCATGCTCCTCCACATCGATTACATTAGCCACGCTCGTCCATGTTCAACGCTGTGCTTGCACAGCACACACACACACACACATCCATGTCACAGTGCAATGCATGCTACACCTATGCAAAAATAATCATTCACACACACACTGCATACGCACCACTTGTCCCGTCACATTTGCGCCACACTTCATTTTAAATTATGATGACACACACACTATCTGCATTACTGCACAGTATGCATGCACACTATATTCCATGCTGCACTGTGCACCACTCTGTGACACACATGCACATACCGGATCCCCACTCACCTTGCAATGCTCTCACACTGCACACCACCTCACATAACTCTCTTGCAACATAACATGACACACTTGCACACCCCCTTACTTCATCTATTGGAGCTGTGTTGAGTGGACAAGCTAGACATGTGCTACCCAAAGTTAAGGAGATGGGACCGGGGGCTTGGAGGAGGGCCATGTACTGTCAAGGGCTTTTGATCCTGGATTTAGCCATAGTGCCAGGATGACCCGTGGCAGGCCGCTCTGCAGTGGACGGGCAGCTCTTCTCCCTGGGGTCGGACAGTATCCCCTGCACTATTTCACAAGATAGTACTCCACCCCGCGTGGAGGAGGCTCGCTCACCCGCTCTCCCTCGTCGCGCCTGTCTGGGATCAGACACCAGCAGCAGAGAGCACTGCTTAGTGACCATAATTGCAGGTAGGGGTTAGTGATGGTGCGTAGGGGCCCTCGGGTGGCGGGCATGTGGTGCTGGTTTGGCGGTGTGTCCCTCCCAGCACGAGTGCTGCAGATGGGCTGATGGTTTGTGAGGTTCCTGTTTCCAGCAGAACATGAGCTTGCGCAGACAGAAAGCAACAGCATGCATTCTCGAGAACCTAGAGACAGCGAGCAGCCCAGAGGTTACACGATCTCCAACATCCCTTTTCGGTTCGGGATCCAGACCTGCGGCAATCGTTCGGGTGCGTTGCCGCATGTGCACCCAGCCCTCTTCCCCAGGGGGCCAGGCCCGGAAGAGGCGGGCAGGAGCTTTGCAATGTCAAACATAGAACGTAATGATTCCTCACGTGTCCAGTGCTCGCGCTTCTCTTGCCTTTGTCTGATTGCAGGGTGCCCTTGCCCATTGGAACAATCCCAGGCTGTGCTTCAGGCGGACTGACTGGGCAGCAGGAGCTCTCTTCTAGACCCGCAGGTTAGCTGGGCACCTGGCGCTGGAGTCGTCCCGGGGGCGGTTAGACGGGGCCCTGGGCGGACTGGAGCATCCGGCCGGCAGGGTGCGGTTAGCTGGGCCCCGGGCTCTGAGCGGCCCGGCAGGTTAGCTGAGGCCCTGGGCGCTGGAGCAGAGTCGGCCCGGAGCGTTAGCGGGGGCCCCGGCTCGGAAGAGCTCGGCCGGCGGTTGCTGGGACCCTGGCGCTGGAGACTCCGGTCCCGGCGTTAGCGGGGCCCCGGTCTTCTGGAGCTCCGTCCGGCAGGTGCCTGGGCCCGGGCTCTGGAGCTGGCCGGCAGAGTCTAGCGGGGCCCGGCCGTGGAGCTCCGGGCCCGGCAGGTTCACGCTGGGCCCCCGGGCTCTGGAGCTCCGGCCCGCAGGTATTTTAGCGGGTAGGATGGCCCCTGGGCTCTGGAGTCCGGCCCGGCAGCGTTAGCTGTGGGCCCTGGGCGCTGGAGTCCGGCCCGGACAGGTTAGCCGAGGGCCTGGGCTCTGGAAGCTCCGGACCGGCAGGTTAGCTGCCCCGGGTCTGGAGTCCGGCCGCAGATAGCGATGGCCCCGGGCTGGAGCTCCGGCGGTCAGAGTTAGCGGGGCCCCCGGCTCTGAGCTCCGGCCCGGCAGGTTAGCTGGGGCCCCTGGGCGCTGGGGCTCCGGCCCGGCAGGTTAGCGGGGCCCCTGGGCTTGGAGCCGGCCGCAGGTTAGCTGGAGCCACTGAGGCGCTGGGAGCTCCGGGCCCGGCAGTTGTTAGCCGGCCCTGGATCTGGGAGCTCGCGGCCCGGCAGGTTAGCTGGCCCGGGCTCTGTAGCTCCGGGCCGGAGGTTAGCGGGGCCCCTGGGCGCTGGAGATCCGGCCGGCAGGTTGTGAGGGCCCTTGGGTCTGGAGCTCCAGGCCGGCAGGTTAGCTGGGCCCCTGGGGCTCTGGAAGCCTCCGGACGCAGTTAGCTGGGGACCCTGGGCGCAGGGTACGGCCCGCAGGTTAGCGGGACCTGGAGCGCGGGGAGCTCCGGCCCGCGTTAGGCGGTGGTGCCCTCTGGGCGGCTGGAGCAGCTCCGGCCCGGACAGGTTAGCTGGGCCTGGGCGTGGAGCTCCGGCCGGAAGAGTTAGCGGGGCCCACACGGGCTCTGGAGCTCCTACCCGGCAGAGTTAGCGGGAGCCCCCGGGCTTTGGAGCTCCGGACCGGCAGGTTAAGGGGGCCCCCGGGCTCTAGGGCTCCGAGCGCGGCAGGGTTAGCTGGGCCCTGGGCTCTGGAGCTCCGGACCCGGGAGGTATGCGGGGCCCCTGGGCGCTGGAGCTGCCGGGCCCGGCAGTTTAAGCTGGGCCCCCCGGGCTTCTGGAGCTCCGGCCGGCAGGTTATTAGCTGGCGGCCCCTGGCGTGGGCTTCCGGGCCCGGCAGGTATAGCTGGTGGACCTGGGCTCTAGGAGCTCCGACCCGGCAGGTTAGCGGGGCCCCCGGGCTCTGGAGCTCCGGCCCGGCAGGTTAGCTGGGCCCCTGGGCTCTGGAGCTCCGGCCCGGCAGGTTAGCTGGGGACCCTGGGCTCTGGAGCTCCGGCCCGGCAGGTTAGCTGGGGACCCTGGCTTCTGGAGTTCTGGCCCGGCAGGTTAGCGGGGCCCCCGAGCTCTCCTCGAAGGTTGCACAGCAGAGAATTAAGCTGGCAGTCATGTTGCTTGGGGCTTCACTCAGCCTGTGTGAACATGGCCAGTGCTGTGCAGGCTGGGACCCTGGCTGCTCTGCTGGTGGGAGCTTGCTGTTCTCACCCCTCTGCTCTCTCTGATTGCAGCAATTCGGGAAGATCCTCGACGTGGAGATTATTTTCAATGAGCGGGGCTCCAAGGTGGGTGCTGCCTGAGGCCGGCATCATTACAGCAGCCCCAGGAGCAGGCCAGGCTGACCTGTGACGTGCATTTCTCCTGGCAAAGGCTCCACTCAGGGAGGGGCTCAGGGGCTCGTCTTCCCTGCTCTTCCTGACTCGCTCCTGTCCTGCCCCAGCTGTCTGTGTGCTGCTGCTTCTTTCTCTTGCTCCCTCCCCCTCTGCAGCCAGGGGCCCTGCCCCTCACTCCATCCCCCTGCCTCTCGCCTGCACTCAGGTGCCTCCCCACTGGCAACGGCTCAAACATAGCAATGGGGACAAAGGGTACTGGCCTAATGCCAGCCCATTAGCAGAGGGGAGCAGCCACTGTTCACCCTCATCTGAGCAGAAGGGATTTCACTGAGGGGTGGGTCGGTCCCCCCATCCCACGCCGAGGGGGAGGGTCGGCCCCCTGTCCCACGCCGGGGGGGGGGTTGGCCCCCCCGTCCCACGCCGAGGTGGGTGGCTTGGTCCCCCTGTCCCACAGAGGGGAGGATGGCTCGGTCCCCCTGTCCCATGGAGAGGGGGGTGGCTCGGTCCCCCCGTCCCACGTTGAGGCGGGTGGCTGGGTCCCCCTGTCCCAAGCCAAGGAGGGTGTCTCGGTCCCCCCGTCCCACGCCGAGGGGGTTGGCTCGGTCCCCCTGTCCCACGCCAAAGCGGGTGGCTGGGTCCCCCCATCCCATGCCGAGGAGGGTGTCTCGGTCTCCCCGTCCCACGCTGAGGGGGTTGGCTCAGTCCCCTCGTCCCACACTAGTACAGGGCAGCCCATGTGCTTGTGCATGTAGGTGTTTCTGTTGGATCTTCTCTGACTCTCTGTTCCCCTCTCCCCATGTACTGGGGTGATTTGGGGGTGCTCTCCATGCAGGACCTGGCCCTGAAGCACACTGCCTGAGCCTCCTGTGCCAGCTCTCCTGATTCACCTGCTCTCTCTGTCCCCATTCCCCTTCTCTCTCGCTCTTGCTCTCTCCCTCCCCCCTTTCTCCTCTGCTCACAGGGTTTTGGGTTTGTAACTTTTGAAACTAGCACAGATGCCGACCGGGCACGAGAGAAGCTGAATGGCACAATCGTAGAGGGACGGAAAATTGAGGTGCTCAGATAAGTGTGACTGCCATTGCCTGCTCTGTGTCGTCCATGCGGGTGCCAGGGCCTCCCCTGCCCCCAGGCTGCTCGCCCTGCACATGCCCTGCCCGGGGACTGCGGGAGTCCAGTCATGTCGCATGCCTTGTGCGGTCACCTCTGCTTTCACCTGTCCTGCTCCTTTGAGCCACCCAGAGAGAGGGATCCTGGCGTCTGGCACAGAGAGAAATCCAGGCCCTGCCCAGGGACCATGGAGAGGTTCAGCAGGGGAGTGGGTTTTGCTGGCTTCCTCCCTTCTCTGTGCCTGCTCAGCCCAGCATTAACTGCTGCCTATCCACTGGCCATGCCGGAGTCTGGCCCAGAGCGGAGTCCCCATCATGCATGTTCTCCTTGTGGTGCTGATGGTGGAATGTTTGCGGAGTGCCAGTGCATGTCCCTGGCCAGGCTGCATTGCATTGGGGCTAGGAGGAGAGCTTACCACCTGAAGCAAATGGCACGGGAGCAGGAGGGCAGGTGAGGGCTGGACCTCAGGGAGCTCTGGGGGCAGTTGGAGGGAGTGCTGAAGGCCAGCAGCTCTGGGGAGCACAGCTCCCCCTTGAGAAGTTCACCAGTGAACTGAGCATGAGGGTCAGTCTGGGCTCCCTTTCATGCTCCCCTCCCAGGGATTGTTCATCAGCACCAAAGAGCAGCCAGTCAGCTCCATTAGCTCTGGGAGCTGCAGGACAGGACAGAGGGACGCGGGCAGTGCAGGGGAGGAAGGGGGTAGGTCTGAGATAGCAGAGATGCCACAGGTCAGCAGTGAGGAGTCAACACTACAAAAGTGGCAGAGTGGGAGATGCTGTGGGGGAAAACTGAACAGCATCAGCAGAGCTGGGGGGAGCCCAGGATAGGTGTAACTGGGGATCTGCGGGTGGGGATTGAGGGGCACTGGCAGCTGCGGGGAGCCCAGGACGGGTTTAACTGGGGATCTGCAGGTGGGGATGGAGGGGCACTGACAGCTGCGAGGAGCCCAGGATGAGTATAACTGGGGATCTGCGGGTGGGGATTGAGGGGCACTGACAGCTGCGGGGAGCTAGGACGGGTGTAACTAGGGATCTGCGGGTGAGGATTGAGGGGCACTGACAACTGGGGGAGCACAGGACGGGTGTAACTGAGGATCTGCGGGTGGGGATTGAGGGGCACTGACAGCTGCGGGGACCTAGGACGGGTGTAACTGGGGATCTGCGGGTGGAGATTGAGGGGCACTGACAGCTGGGGGGAGCCAGGACGGGTGTAACTGGGGATCTGCGGGTGGAGATTGAGGGGCACTGACAGCTGGGGGGAGCCAGGACG
>NC_133781.1:31757548-31880773 GCF_003597395.2 Chelonoidis abingdonii
ACAGAGTGCCAGGCATTAGGTGCACTGGCCCTTTGCTCTGCCAGATACTTAAGAACTGCCTAGGGGACACTGAGGCACCAACACAGTATTCAGAGCAAACATTAGGAACAGTCCCAGTTCGTCACAGACGGAGGGGCATCGGCAGCTGTGGGGAGCCCAGGACGGGTGTAACTGGGGATCTGCGGGTGGGGATTAAGGGGCACTGACAGCTGCGGAGAGCCAGGACGAGTGTAACTGGGGATCTGTGGGGAGCCCAGGATGGGTGTAACTGGGGATCTGCGGGTGGGGATTGAGGGGCACTGGCAGTTGGGGGGGGCCAGGACGGGTGTAACTGAGGATCTGCGGGTGGGGACTGAGGGGCACTGGCAGCTGGGGGGGAGCCAGGATGGGTGTAACTGGGGATCTGCGGGTGGGGACGGAGGGGCACTGACAGCTGGGGGGAGCCAACATGGGTGTAACTGGGGATCTGCGGGTGGGGATTGAGGGGCACTGGCAGCTGTGGGGGAGCCAGGACGGGTGTAACTGGGGATCTGCGGGTGGGGACGGAGGGGCACTGACAGCTGGGGGGAGCCAGCATAGGTGTAACTGGGGATCTGCGGGTGGGGACGGAGGGGCACTGACAGCTGGGGGGAGCCAGCATAGGTGTAACTGGGGATCTGCGGGTGGGGACGGAGGGGCACTAACAGCTGGCGGGAGCCAGGATGGGTGTAACTGGGGATCTTCAGGTGGGGACAGAGGGGCGCTGACAGCTGTGGGGGAGCCAGGACGGGTGTAACTGGGGATCTGCGGGTGGGGACGGAGGGGCACTGGCAGCTGTGGGGGAGCCAGGACGGGTGTAACTGGGGATCTGCGGGTGGGGACGGAGGGGCGCTGACAGCTGGGGGGTGAATGTGCACAGTCTACCACTGCATTTTGCCTGGCTCTGACAGAGACTGTTAGACCCTCCCATTCATGGGCACCAAAGTGTCTCCCACCCTCTCCAGTGCAGACCTGCCCTTCCCAAGGCCCCACGGGTGGTGTAGAATAGGAGGCTGCCTCCTCTCCACACGTGCGGTTCAGCCATCCGTCCAGCTTTGCCCCTGCACTGGCCAGGCAGTGTGCCCAGCACAGGCCTCTCCTCCCTCTGCCTCGTGCCCACGTCCCTGTGCAGCCCCAAGGCTGAAATGCCATTTTCAGTGGGAAGCGCTTGCAGCGGGCCAAGGCAGCCAGCTCAGCACACAGCAGCCTGTCGAACTCAGCCGGGCTCAGCTCTGGATGTGGGTCCAAAGGAAGCCGTCTGCTAGCCGCAGTGTAAGCTCTCGTGGCCTCGCTGCTAAGCACAGCACAGCGTGATGCCCAGCACTGCTCAGGATCAGGTGTCAGTTACTCCAGGGGCTGCAGGATCACCAGCAGAACTGGAGTAGCAGGGGTGCTGCAGCATAGGATCATGGTGTACCTGTGGCGCTCGCTGTGTGTAGAGAGCCCGGGGCTGGAACAGCAGATGGAGGAGCTGTGGGTCCGGATCATGGTGCAGTGGGAGCCCAGAGGGAGTCAGAATTGTGGGGCACGGTAGAGCTGTGTGCAGGTCCCTGGGGTTCCAGGCAGCGTGGCAGTGCTACGGGGCTCCAGCCCTGCATCCCCCCACACTGCCTGGCTCCGGTGATCATGTCACTGGCATTGCCCCAGCCCCAGGCTGGAAGATCTCCACATAAACGCAGCTGAGCAGGTCCCTGGGGCTGCAGCGTCTCTGGATACAGACAGTGATCTGTCCTGTACCCTCTCTTCTGCAGGTGAATAATGCCACAGCCCGAGTCATGACCAACAAAAAGGCTGCAAATCCCTACATCAATGGTAAGGGCCAGAGGCTGTGGGGCAGCAGGGGTGGGTTCAGCAAGGTGAGCAGCTGTGGGGAGCTGCCTTTGGGGCCTGGGAGCATGAGAATTGGGAGCATGGTTTGGGGCTTTTATTCTTCCTGCTCCTAGGGCCTGAGGCTGCCCTGGATTCCCTGTGTGTTAGACGGCCCCTCTGGAATTCCTGGCAATGAGCAAGAGCCAGGCTCACCAGCCCCACTCCTCTGGCTCAGGCCAGCCGCTGAGTCCCATCAGCATCTCTGCCCAGAGGACCCCAGTAAGGAGGGTGTTAGCCCCAGGGCAAAGGGCTGCACTGAGCTCCATGGTAGGAGCGAGCAGTGGGACCCTGGCCTCGGGGGTTTAAAGGCTCAGCAACTCCTCCCCCTGCTCTCCTGAGACATTTGCTACCTTATGACCAGCTCCCCCTCCCCCTTGCAGTAGGGGTCCCCTGCCATGGGCGCAGAGTTTGCACTGGGAAACGTGGAGGGTGTGTGCCAGCAGCTGGGAGGCCGCCGGTCCCACAGGCCTCCTGCAGGCCAGTCCGGACGCTGTGCAACACTGGCCGTGCAGAGCTGCTGCTGCCTGTTGGTGAAGAGGCTGCTGCTGGCTGTCCCCCCCTGGAGGGTGGGGGGCTCTCTGGGTTGCCCCTGCAGGGCTCACTGGCTCACTGTTTGTGTGGCAGGCTGGAAGTTGAACCCGGTGGTGGGAGCTGTCTACAGTCCTGAATTCTATGCAGGTAAAGTCGATCAGGCCAGTCCCTTTGGCAGAAGTGCTGCTTCGGGTCCCACGTGGCTGATTCCCTTGGCCCTGCTCCTCATGCCAGCCTCTCTCTCAAGCGGGGATTACAACTGCAGTTAGCGCCAGCCTGGCCCTAACCCTGACGCTGGGCAGTGCCCATGTGCCTTGCGGCGATAGGGCTCATAAACCCGCCGGGAGTACCCACCTGCCTCACGGGCTCTCCCAGTGGTAGTGCCCCATGGCAGCAGGCAGCACCCATCCCTTCCAGCAGTACCACATGCCAGTGCTGAGAACTGTTCCCTTTGCACAGCTGTTGGCATGTTGTGGCTCTCCCAGCATTTCGAGGGGCAGTTTGAACAATTACCCCACCAGAGGCGGGAAGCAGAATCCCTGTGAAGGAGGGTGCAGTCCCGTGCCTGCAGCCTGTCTCTTCCATGCCTGCCTCTAGCCCTGAGAGAGGCCAGGGCTCCTGGCACTACCTTCCCCAGAGGGCCCCCCAGCACACAGCCATAGCGAAGGGCAGGGGTGACCCTGTGTATGTGGTCCTGTGAGGAGCTTGCGATGGCTCCCTATTTCCCTTTGCTGGAACTGGGGGTGCGCTGGCCATGACTGGGTGGTGGTTGTGCAACCAGAGAAAGCCTAGGCTCCTAGCTGCTGGGCCTGTGCTGGCACAGGTGTCCCTACTTCGGAGCAGGGGGTGCTGCTGAGGTGGGTGAGCTCCGTGCAGGAGGAGGCCTTCCATCTCCCTCAGGCTGCCCCGTGGGCAGGCAGTAGCCAGAGAGCTGCTCTGGGATGCTCATATCTTTCTCTTTCTTGCCTTCAGTAACAGGGTTCCCGTACCCAGCCACAGGGACAGCCGTGGCATACCGAGGGGCGCACCTACGGGGCCGGGGGCGTGCTGTCTACAACACATTCCGCGCCGCACCCCCACCTCCACCTCTCCCTACCTATGGCGCGTGAGTATCCCAGGGAGGCAGCGGGGCTCTGGGGCAGGCAGCAGCTTGCCCCCTTTCCTGGGAAATGGACTTGCAGGAGAGGGGCTGCTTTTCCCAGCATGCATGTGGCTCAGCTGAGACCTGGGAGTCTGTAGGCCTGTTGTCCCTGCATGGCTTGGGAGGCCCAACACCCTCCCATGAAGCTGGGGTCTCTGCACCCCATATGTGCAGCCTGGGGTGGGAGAAGCAGACCTAGCATGGGGGGTACGGCTCAGCGGAGGTGGCACCGTTCAGAGTCGAGCTCTTTGAAGGCTCCTTGACTCCTTCCATCTCTTGGTGTCTCCTGAGGAGGGAGGGTTTATCCCTAGGAATAGCCCTCCCCTGCTGCCTCGGTTGCATGCCCCAGGTATTGGGTAATCGCAGGAGAGGACTTTGTCCAGGTGTCTGGAGCAGCTCACAGCTGTGAGTGGCAGCCTTAGGACAGACACTCCAAGCTGGAGGTGTGTTCTGACACTAGATTTCACCAAGCCAGTAACAAACGTGAGCTCCTGGATCACCGTGGAGTCACAGACAGCCCCCTTAGATTCTCCTATCCACCTTGCCACCAAGAGAAACTGGACTTAGTAAGAAATGGTCACCTACACCACAAATTGCCCCACATTCAAGTTGCTTCCAGTCCCAAGGGACCGGTCACTTAGCCCAAATCAGTTGGGGACTAAACACTAAATACATTCGCAAAAGACTTAGTACCTACTTTGAGCAAAGCCAACATCCAGGTGACCTGGTCTGGTCTCCAGCAACAAGGTTGTCAGTTCTTTGCTAATGCCTGCAGCTTGGGCAAGAGCTGGCATCTGGCCTGCCAGCGTCACAGACTCTAGGTTTCTAAAACTAAATTGGCTCTACATTAAGAGAGCTATGTGCAGACATGCTGTAACTGCAGCAAGCATTCCAGCCATGTGCAAACAGACTTACTTCCTGTGCCTACTCCACACTCTTCCCTCCTGCAGCATGTGCTCCTCCCTCCAAGTTCCATGCAGACCCTATACCCTCTCTCTATAGTTGAGTATCAAACCTCTGATGCCATGGGCTTCTGCATACTTTCAGCTGGGAAAGCACAGAGCAGCCCCCAGAGAAAGTGGCTGCAACCTCATTTCCTCAAGAGCACTTGTTCCTCCTCAGGCTTTGTGGGGTGTCACTCTCCTCCCCTGGCTTCTCCCTGCTTTCAGCCCTATTGGCACTTGAGCATCCACAGTGGCAGGTGTGGGTCTAATTGCAGGTTCACCCAGGCCAACCTGGAGCAACCCAGCCTGATCTCAGCGTGGCTGGGACCAGACTGCTGCCAGGAACTTCACAGTGTCGTCAGACACCCAACTGCAAGCCAGGCTGTGGAGACGGGTCTGGCCCACAAGGAAACAATAAACCCACTTTCAAATAGCCTGGCCACTCCCCACCCACAGGCCGCTGGCAGCTTCCAGGCTTGCCCTCTGACGCACAGCCTGTCTCTTTGGACTGTTTGCAGGGTCGTTTATCAGGATGGATTCTATGGTGCAGAAATTTACGTAAGTGCTGCCCGCCCCTCCTGGACATTATGTTTCACGTTTCCTTGCTGATGCCAAAGGAAGCAGAGGCCAATTGGATTGAATCCCACCATAAGGGTGGGGCTGAGAAGACATAGGGATGGCCCTGGGGCCTGCACTCTGCCCCTGCTGGTAGCAGCTGGGAGTACACCAGCTGGGCATTCTCCGCCGCTTGGCACTGAATGAAGCTGTGGTTCTGATGGTGGTTTTCATTTCTCTCCATTTTCATGCATTCTGCAAAGTGAGGAACTTTACAGATAATGTGCAGAATGTTATAGACTGTGTCACGAGCCACGATCCAGCTGAGAACTGTGATCTCGTTACTCTAGACAATTCATTCCAAACAAGCTGGTGTTGCCAGAGTTAAATTTCCATTAGAAGAAGGTTTCCGGAGTGAGAAGAGATGGGGGGATAAAAGAGGTGCCTGCATGGAGGCTGGGCTTCTAGGAGCAGTGCAGGGGGCGGGGACTGCAGTAGGAGCAGTGCAGGGGCTGGGGGCTGCAGTAGGGGCAGTGCAGGCGAAGAGGGCACAGTGCTAATCGCTGTGCCCTGAGCAAGGGCTGTCGCCAGGTCAGCGCTGTGCTGGAGTCATGCTCTCGGACAGCATCGGCGCAGTGCATCACACCACCATTTAACCTCCATATTTAAAAGCCTTGGCCCTGGCTTAGGCTGCAGCTGAAGGATTTCTCTAACGTGACACCTCATTAAAGCGATCAGGGAAGTGACATTGAATTGTTTCCAGTTAACGTGTTTGCAAGCCCCCTGGGAACGCTAATGGGCCTGGCGTTTGCTTCACAGTGCAGACACCCAGCTCCTAGCAGGGTCCCACAGCTCCCACCACTCACCATCTGCTGGGCACAGATGAGCTCTTTGTAGGGTGCCCAGCTGTGCAGGCTCCCTCCTCAGGGGTCTGCTGGGCAGTTGGGCTCCTTTTGAAGGGAGCTGCTCCACCTGACCTGCCCAGAGACTCCCTGCCTGATGACAGGTCTCTTCTTGCTGGCACAGGGGGGTTATGCAGCCTACAGATACGCCCAGCCAGCGGCGGCAGCAGCATACAGCGACAGGTAAGGAACTGCTCTGCCAGCCTTGCCCCAGTCAGAGGCACCTGTGGCCTGGCTCCCCACCAGCCTGTTGTGCTCATGTCAGCAGCTTTCATGCCTCCCTGGAGAGAGAGGCCTGGGGACTCGTCACCTCTGTTCCCAGAGAGGGCACACTGCGAGGAAGGGACATGCTCAGAACTGATCTCATTGCAGCCAGCACCCCCTCCACGTCCAGCCAGTGGCTCCTGCTCACCCATTTTCCTGCTTCTGTTACCCACCTCCAGTGTCCAAGGCCCCCTTAGCTAGGAGCTGGGCATCCCCCAGGTGCCTATGGTGGCCCCGAGGCAGCACTCCAGCTGGTCCCCCCTCACTGCCCACGGCATTTCCCCAGGAGGGTGCAGAGCTGGCCTAGGGACGGGCCACAGCCCCCTTCTGCCCTGCTTGCCACCAGGGCCAAGGACATTCTCCAGCTGGGTCTCTATGTGCACGACATCAACCAGCATACTAGGACGGCTGGTGAAATGCCATGGGGCGGGGAGTGATGCACCAACAGACCTCTGATCAGCCCTAGAGGCCGTCCCCTGCAGCGTGGAGCACCTGCCTCCTGCTCCTGCGTGGTTGGCAAAAGCATCAGAAAAAGGCAGCACTCCTGCAGCCAAATCCCTGGGCCCAGAGAACCCCCTCCCCATGGGATAGGCCCCTCAGATGGCCCAGAGAAGGACCAGCCACATGAGGTACCTGAATGGGTGGGAGGTTTCTAACGCCTGCTGTGTTTGCTCCTAGCTATGGCAGAGTGTATGCGGCCGCAGACCCATACCACCACACCATCGGCCCTGCCGCCACGTACAGCATTGGCACCATGGTAAGAGCTGGGGGAGGGTGCAGCACACCCTGTGGGACGGCTTGACTGGAATGAGTTTTCATGGGCCGGGACGGAGGAGGGGGCAGGGGGCAGCAGGACGTCCCTGCCATGGTCTGACTGTTGGGGAGCAGCAGGGGACAATTTCACTGCTGGGAAAGCCCAGGAGAAACTTGACTCCTTGTGACCCCCCACAGCCTGTCGCCCCTCCCCCCCGCCACTCAAGGGAGCCCCCCCGCACACACAGACCCATTACACACACACCATCCCCCTAAGCCTGCGGGAGCCCCTGACCCCCCTTACACTGGTACAGAGATCAGTAACTCCTTTCTACCTACGTGAGGTCTGTGGCCCCCTCTAGCCCTGGTGCTCCCTGCACATTCACATCCAGCATGCAGAGAGCCGACCTGCCAGGGAGCGTGTGCACACGGGTGTCTGTGCAGCCTGGCACCCGCTGCGGCTCCCTGGTGCGACACAACGTCCCGCACAGTGCGGTTTAGCTAGCTTTGCAACCAGCATCAAAGATGAAAAGTCCCATTTGTCGGCAGGGTCTCCAAGCCAACCAGGCGTTTTCTTCCTTTTTTTAATCCTCCCTAATCCCCTGGCCAAGGCCTGAGCTGCCACATGTCAGGGAGGGTCCTGCCAGTGCCCCTCTGCACACCCAAAGCATGGGGCTCGGCTGGGCAGGAGTGTGGAGCTCAGGCAGCCTCTGGGCTGAGAGCTGGGCGTGCAGCCGCACCGTGGGCAGAGTGGGAGCAGCACTGCCGCAGTCCTGGGTGGGGAGCTAGGAGGAGAATGGAGGGGCCCTGGTAGGGCTGCAGGAAGTGTCCCCCCGTTCCGTGGAGCAGAGGGGAGGGAAGCCAGGCAGCACTTAGAGCAGGGGACTGACGCCAGCCCCTTGGACGAACCAGGCAGCAGTGGGCACAGGAGGGGTTGGCAGCCCTGGGGCTGTCTGCCCTGCTCCAGGAATATGGGATGCTGCCAGGTTGAGAGGAAACCTCTCTCCCACTCAGCCCTTCCGACCCCAGCCAGGAGCCCTGCATGCTGGCGCCCAAAGAGCGCATTGTCCCACGTGGAGCTGATGGGAACGGCCAGAGCCCAGGCAGTGCTGGGAGCAGCGTGCGCATGTCCTGGGACCCCTCACCGCCTCCACCCCACTTGTCCTCCTGGGACAGGACGATGTTGTGTCATTAAAAAAGGGAAGAAAATGGGCCTTGCCTCTCTCTCGAATACTGATTGGCTTTTCTTTCATCTTTGATGTTGCAGGCTAGTCTATACCGAGGAGGGTACAGCCGCTTCACTCCCTACTAGCAAGACACCCAGCCCCTCAAACACTAACACTGACTGCTCACTAGAAACCAAAAAACCAAACTAAGCCAAGGCAGAGCCTCCCGGAAGAACACAGTGCCCCTGCCAGGGGCCAGGGCTCCGCCCGGCTCAGCATGGCACCTAGAACCATAGGTCTTTACCTCCAGCTGCTCTCATCCCACGGCTCTTTGTTCACCCACCTGTCTCTCTGTGACCTGCCCTGGCTGAACTGACTGTGTTGCAAAGCCCTGCTGCAGGGCTGGGGCGTGTCCTGCTCTCCCTAGAAGTACAACCAGCAGTGAACCACGGGAGAGAGCCCAGGCTAAGCCCCCTTCTCTGCCCCCGCTGCCAGGAATACGTGAAGTCCAAAGGCCAGGGCGTTCCAAGAGAGCAGCCTTCCTGCACAGAGCCGCGCCTGGCTTGGCACAGTCCTCCATTCCTTAGGCCTCTTCACTGCCCCAACTCCCTCCAGCATCTCTGCGGCAGGCAAGCCTGCTCCTGCTAGGCTGGGCTTGTTCTTCTCGTGCAGGTGCCTGACCACAGCCAGGGCCCCTGGGCGGGGCACAGCTCACACAAGGGAAAGGAGGGGAGGGTTTGTTCCTAGGATAATGGGCTGCCTGGCAAAATGGGCTGGGAACCCCGCCCATCTCAGGAGCTGTGAGCAAGGCGGAGGGTGCAGGGTATAGCACTAGCAGGGACAGCTAAGACTGGGGGGCAATGAGCATGGCCCCACCCCTAGACTACACTGGGGAGTAGCACCCGCCATCATTCTGCATAGCCTCGGGCCAAGTCTTGGAACCCTCATGTGCTCCTGGCTCTGGGGAGCAGCAGCCCCAGTAGCTCAGGTGCACATCATCATCATAACATCCGGGGGGAGGGGTGGCCTGTGTTTCAGGCCAGGGGATGCCCTAGTGCCACAGGCCAGCCGGGGTTAGCTTTTCATCCCGGGCCCAGCCACACCCACCCCATTCAGTCACTGCCGGGGAGAGAGAGACTGGAGTTAAGGGCCAGACTGCTCTGTGGGCCCGGCTCAGGAGAGAAGAGTCTTTGGGGTGCAGGCCCAGCCGGGGGCGGGGCTCATCCATCTGCCTGGGCATTTCTGGGGGGACAACAGGACTCGCTACACAATCCTGGAGCCGCTTTGGAAGGAACCCCACCCCACCTCCCCCTGGTGTTTGCTGAGCTGCCCCCAGCGCTGGCAGTGGATGCGCAGGAGACGCTGCATGGCTGAGCTGGGCCCGGCGCTGGCAGTCCATGCGCAGGGGACAGGACACTGTGTGGCTGAGCTGCCCTGGCGCTGGCAGTCCATGCGCAGGGGACAGGGCACGCTGCGTGGCTGAGCTGGGCCCGGCGCTGGCAGTCCATGCGCAGGGGACGCTGCGTGGCTGAACTGGGCCCGGCTCTGGCAGTCCATGCGCAGGGGAAGGGACGCTGCGTGGCTGAGCTGGGCCCGGCTCTGGCAGTCCATGCGCAGGGGACGGGATGCTGCGTGGCTCAGCTGGGCCCGGCGCTGGCAGTCCATGCGCAGGGGACAGGACACTGTGTGGCTGAGCTGCCCTGGCGCTGGCAGTCCATGCGCAGGGGACAGGGGACGCTGCCTGGCTGAGCTGCCCTGGCGCTGGCAGTCCATGCGCAGGGGACAGGACACTGCGTGGCTGAGCTGGGCCCGGCCCTGGCAGTCCATGCGCAGGGGACAGGGCACGCTGCGTGGCTGAGCTGGGCCCGGCGCTGGCAGTCTATGCGCAGGGGACGCTGCGTGGCTGAGCTGGGCCCAGCCCTGGCAGTCCATGCGCAGGGGACAGGGCACGCTGTGTGGCTGAGCTGGGCCCGGCGCTGGCAGTCCATGCGCAGGGGACACTGCGTGGCTGAGCTGGGCCCGGCCCTGGCAGTCCATGCGCAGGGGACGCTGTGTGGCTGAGCTGGGCCCAGCCCTGGCAGTCCATGCGCAGGGGACGCTGTGTGGCTGAGCTGGGCCCGGCGCTGGCAGTCCATGCACAGGGGACGCTGCCTGGCTGAGCTGCCCTGGCCCTGGCAGTCCATGCGCAGGGGACGCTGCCTGGGTGAGCTGCCCTGGCCCTGGCAGTCCATGCACAGGGGACGCTGCCTGGCTGAGCTGCCCCTGGCGCTGGCAGGGGTGAGATGCTGTGTGGCTGAGCTGGGCCAGTGGCCCTGCACCCCGTGGGCACTGCTCTCTGCTCCCAGGTGGCTCCAGTGAAAGTTCTGCCTCTGTTTCTGTTCTAGTGACACCACAGCTGTTTCCTTCTGGGACCAGGAAGGACAAAACAAATTAAAAACAAAGCAACAAAACACAAAACAAAGAGGCAACCAACCAGCCGAGTCCCATACTGTCCACACACATGCACCAAGCAAGCAGGTCCAGCAGGAGGCGCTGCACCCGCCTGAGTCACGGAGAGTACACAGCGACCGGACAGCGCCGCGGCCAGCTGGGCTGAGAGCCGCCCCTTCCAGCTCCACCCTGCCCCGGCCCGCAGCCATGTTGGGAGACTTGGGCCCCCGCTCCCCTCCCCAGCCTGCCGGTGCTTCCAGCCCAGGGCAGGGAGGGTGAGAGCGAGCAGTGCGGACTGCTGGGACAGCCTTGGAGCTAGGACTCTGCCAGCCCAAGGCACTCGGCGTGGGCACCGCGTCTTCCTTTCTGCCCTCCCACGCCTGTGCTGTGGGTGCCAGGGCCCTGGGCAGAGCATCGCAGCAGCCTGCATCCTCCCGCAGCTTTGGGGGACTTGGCCTCAGGGTAGGATTCTTGCTTTTTGTTTTCAGAGCTCCAGTGCTTTTGCGCTTGCTGGCCACTGGTGTGTTGAGTGTGTGAGGCCTCAGCTCTCTGAGCAGAGGTGGGATAGTTGATGCAGCAGCAGCTTTGCCGGGGCTGCTGGGTGTTGCAGGGGAAGAGTGGCTGTGTTTAAGAGGGATGTTAGCTACGTGGAGGTTGTAGCTCCCTTGCATTTTCATCACCCCGGTGCCCTGAGCTCCTGCCTTCCCCCAGCCCCATGGGGCTAAAGCCAAGCAGGAGCTGCTTCCTGCTCCACACCTACCCAGGGCAGATGGAGTTGGGAAGAGGCTGCATCTGTAGGCCACAACATGGCGCACCAGGGATCATATCAGCCCCTGCCCCTCAGCATGGAGCCTGAGGAGGCCATGTGATCCCACAGTGGCTGTCTCAGCCACCCCATCACCACTGGGGGGCAGGGAGCCAAGCTACGTGTGCCCCAGCCATGCCTGGGGCACGCACACCCCTTAGTGGTGGCTGCAGGATCGCTGCTCAGAGCCACACCTGCCCCAAGCCCCAGTCCCATGCCAGCTAGGTGCTGGAGAGGCCCACCGGGCTGAGGGTCACTATGGGCAGGGCATGGGAAGCAGTGGGCAGGGTTGGGCAGTGAGGGGAGGACAGTGCTGGCTCTAAACCAGACAGGTGGGGGCAGCTGGGCTCTAAGGCTGGCCAGGGCACCAGATGCCCCAGGGCCTTGCCAGCTTCTAGCCAGGGCACCAGATGCCCCAGGGCCTGCTAGCCAGGGCACCAGATGCCCCAGGGCCTTGCCAGCTTCTTTCAGCTGCTCACCCACAGCCGGCACGGTCCAGTTGTGCCAAAGGCCAGAGGCACTTCCCCCCTAGCAGCCTTGCAGGGTTAGGGTGGGCCACGGAGCTGTTTGTGAGGCTGTTGGGAAGGCAGGCGGCTGGCTGAGCCAGATGAATCCAGTAGGTCTCCCAACATGGCTCTGTCATCTCATGAAACTTCACTTTATATTCAGCATACGCTCCTGAGGCTCCAGCCATGAGATCCTCCTTTTCTATTCCCGTTGTACATAGCCCCTTCCCAGCTAGCCCCCGTTCCACTGTACAAAGCTCCTTCCATTTGCTGTGCTGCTGCTGCCCTGGCAGTCCCCCGGCCCCAGAGCGCAGGCTGGCACCCGCCCATTCTATATGCTTCAAAGCTGTGATCATCCTGCTAAACAGTATTATTGAGGATTATTATTATTAAGATTATTAATAAAGATTTCTTTCTTCAACCAGGACGACTCAGGTTTTGAATGGGGGCATAGATGGGGCATGGCTCAGAGCGAAGGCTGCGAGAAGTGGGAGGCAGGGCCCAACCATCTGTCCATCTCAGCAAGGGGAGCCCAGGTCTGCTCTGCAGATGTGTCGCTGCCTGGTATTGGCCTGGAGCTGGAGTACAGGATGAGCCTTGCAGGAAGGGGCAGAGTGGACAAACTATGCTTCTGCTGACGGGCACCCTGGCAGCCTGCCAGTGTGCATTTGCCCACAGCAGGCACCCGCTGCCAGCTCTACCCTGCATCCCCCCTTGGATTCTAGCATGGTGCTGTGCCCCAGACAGCACCCACACCTCATTCGCCCACCCTCTGTCAGGAATTTCCCCAGCAGGCTTTTCTGGGGGCTGCCCCTTTAAAGTTGCCAGAGCTAGGCACCTGCACTCAATTTGTAGCTAACTATCCTGGCATTCCTCCAGCCTTGTTCAGACGGGTGTTCTGAAGGAGCATGGGTTTATGCAGGACTTGCCTTGAACCAGAGCCCCCTAGCCAACCAGTCCTGCTGCCACAGCCCCAGCAGTGCCCCCTTCCCAACCAGCACTTGTGTGACCCCTGCTTGGGGTATTAGGAAGGCTGCCCTCTCCGCTCAGGGCTGGGCTGACCTGTGACTGGCAAAGGGGTGTTCCTGGCATGTCTAGCCCACAGCCTAAATGCGCAGTGTGCTGGTGGCCAAGGGGCTAACTCTACCTGTGCCACACCATCCCAGCGACTCTGCACATGGGCAGCTCCGTGCACCAGGCTCGAGATCCTGCAGCTGGATAAGCACCATGGTCTGCTTCGTATCCCTGCCTGCTGGTGGGGCTGGGCTGGACTGTGATGCCCCCACCAGGCAGGGCACCAAGCCATTGCCTCTGCCGGCCTCTTCCTAGCCTCAGGGCTTCCTGCTTCAGCAAGAACGTGCTCAGGGCAGGCCTGTGGCACGTCGGGCTCGGGCAGCAAGGGAGGGAGGTCCCTCAGCACAGCCCAGGCTGCACAGGTGGGTAACGCTGAGCTAAGCGCCATAGAGAACTGAAAGTGTCCCAGGCTAACAGCCGGCGAATTGCTCCTTTCCACTGAAACCCCCAGCATGGCAGGTGCACGTCCCACCACACCAAGCCCTGCGTTCTTCAGCCCGTCAGCTGGTTTAGTTCAGGGCGATTCCACTGGGCACAGCAGCAGCTTCAGTGCTGCCATATTAATGTTCCTGGCGAGGCGTTGTTCCTGGCCGTAAACTGGGGGACGGAGGGAGCTGGGGCTGGTGAGGCGTCGGTCCTGGCCATACGCTGGGGGACGCAGGGAGCTGGGGCTGCCGAGGCATCACTCCTGGCTGTAAACTGGGGGACCCAAGGAGCTGGGGCTGGTGAGGCGTCGGTCCTGGCCGTAAACTGGGGGACGCAAGGAGCTGGGGCTGGCAAAGCATCGGTCCTGGCCGTAAGCTGGGGGACACAGGGAGCTGGGGCTGGCAAAGCGTCAGTCCTGGCCGTAAGCTGGGGGACACAGGGAGCTGGGGCTGCCGAGGCATCGCTCCTGGCCATAAACGGGGACGCAAGGAGCTGGGGCTGGCGAGGCGTCGGTCCTGGTTGTACGCTGGGGGACGCAGGGAGCTGGGGCTGGTGTCGCTCATGGCCATACGCTGGGGGAAGCAGGGAGCTGGGGCTGGTGTCGCTCCTGGCTGTAAACTGGGGGACGCAGGCACAGGGAGCTGGGGCTGCCGAGGCATCGTTCCTGGACGTAAGCTGGGGGACACAGGGAGCTGGTGAGGCGTCGCTCCTGGCCATAAGCTGGGGCTGCAGGCGCAGGAAGCTGGGGCTGGTAAGGCGTCGCTCCTGGCCGTAAGGTGTGGGACACAGGGAGCTGGGGCTAGCGTTGGTCCTGGCCGTAAGCTGGGGCCGCAGGCGCAGGAAGCTGGGGCTGGTGAGGTGTCGCTCCTGGCCATCGGCTGCTGGGCACAGGGAGCTGGGGCTGGCGTTGGTCCTGGCCGTAAGCTGGGGGCTGCAGCACCGCTACCCCCTTGCCTGCTAATTGCTTGTTGACCAGCCTGTGAGAATATAGTCACCGCTATAAATTTCTTCTCCTCGAAGCATCTAGGGAGCCAGCATTGGAGAACCGCTGCCAGGCAACAAGCAGGGCCTGGCAGCACTCGCTGCTGCAGCCACCTCTGCACTCAGCTGTTCCACGGAGCTTGCACATGGACGGACAGCCCAGGGCCACAGCTGGCTGACTCCGGGCTAGACTGCAGCAGGGGATGGGTGCTGGCTGTCTCCCTGCCCTGGACCCAGCACGTGGTGTACAGCGGCTCAGGACCAGGTGCAGCCCTGCACCGTGCCCCGCCCCCCACCCCAGTGCTGCCCATGCAGCTGGCAGCCTCAGCTATCCCTGGCAGCAGGGCTGGCCTTACCATGAGGGGAACGGAGGCAGCCGCCTTGGGTGCCAGACTGGGGAGGGGGGGGGTGCGCCACTAGGACCCAGAGCGTAGAAAATTGTGTCTGGTGCTGGTGCATATGTATTCTCCCTGCTCTAGATGCACAGAGACGGTGGAGTGCTGTGCTGGAGGAAGGGGGGCACAAGAGTCATAACAGGCAGGCAGGCAGAAGAGGTGAGAGGGATTAACAGAAAGCAGCAGGAGCTTCACGAAAAGAGGAGGAGGAGCCTCTTATGTACCTCTCGAGCACACCTGGAGCCTGGACTGATTCACACCAGCTTCTCAGGGAGCTTCCTGTTGCCTGCTGCTTCCCTGAACTCACTTGAGAACAGGAGTCAACTGAAGTAGCAGGAGCTAGTTAGGCCCTTAAGATGCTGAATCTTCCCTCATTCAGGCCCTGCTACCAGCCTGCTTATTTGTCCCCTTCAATTGAGTGTTGAGAGCCACTGTAGGTGGCACAGAACAGCAGTCATGAGTGAAAGAAGAAAACGCCCCTCTGGGGCATCATTCAGAAAAAGAAAGAATTGGCACAGAACAGCAGTCATGAGTGAAAGAAGAAAACGCCCCTCAGGGGCAGCATTCAGAAAAAGCAAGCAAAGGAAGCTTTTCTATCGAAGCAGGAAGGAGCTCTCCTGAGATACAAAGACACAAAGGTTCACAGTGAGCCTTCCAGCCCCAGTGAGGATGTGAGTGATGAGGAGATGCCTGATCTTCCAGTTAGAGTGCAGGTGACCTGGCAGCTACTGCAGCATCCACACCTCCATCGCAAATGGATGTAACCATGCACATTCCTGTAGAAAAGTGTAGAGCAGAGAAGAGTGCGGTGGAGGCGCAAGAAACAACTGCTGCTGAGTTTAGTTCCTTAGTGATCCAGGACTGTGGACCCACTTGAGCAGTAGCCTGAGGGACTTCCTTGTATTGCCTGGACCACAGCAAGTGAAAAACTTCATGTTCTCCAAAGACAATGAAAATAGAAGTTTCCATCCAACACATTACTGGTGTGAAATTCCCAATGGTGACAAAGTGGAGAGGCCATGGCTTAGGTACTCAAAACCCCAGAATGCTGCATACTGTTTTTGTTGCAAAATCTTCTAGTCTAATGTTCCAGCCACATTGGGCTCTACAGGAACAAAGGACTGGAAAAATCTGGCCAGAAATCTGGCATGCCATGAGAAGGCAGCAAATCACCAGAGAGCATTCCTGATGGGAGCGAACAGGTCTACAGGGAAACCCACCTCTGGAAGAGGAATAATGATGTCCGGCTGAAATTGGACCACTCGGGCGAGGAAGGATCTGCTCAGCCGATCCGCCAGGGTGTTCGGACTCCGGAGGAAGGATGCTACTGGGCCACCTGGTGGGCTACGCAAATTACACGTTATCTTTACTCTGGAAATTAGTGTGTGTTCCTGGGGGAGTGCTTTACCGGGATGTCGATGGGAGCTCACTTGGGAGGGGGGGAAACTAGGTGGGGTAAGTATAGGGTTAACACCTCCTTATTGTGTTGGACATGAAAATAACCTGAACTGGAGGCGCCCCACGCCCCTCACTCCGGGCCTGCCTATGGCCACTCCTCACCTCGCTCCGCACCGCCCACCTCACAAGGCCGCACGAACACGGCTATTACTCCCCGATCCGATCCCGACGAAGCACTGACCCGCACAGCCGGCTTGCGTCCTCACTCGCCACCACCGATACGCCAGCGCCCCGTGCCCAGCATGTCCCGGCTCAGCCGCGATGCCCTTTCCCGAGACCCCCCCTTCCTTTTTTTGGGAAGAACCGTCAAGGCACCGACCCACCCACACACGAAGCTGGCATTGGGGGGGCTTCCAGGTAGGGAATTGCCTCTTGACAAAAGGACAAGCACTAGACAAGAGAGTGTTTTTCCCGAGAGATTAAGACTGAGGGCGGACAGGAAGAAGGTATCAGACAGTCTCCAGACAAAAGGGAGACCCCTGAGATACACTGGGGGAGGGAATGGAAAATAAGGACATAGCCCAACGGATAAAGATACCTGAAAACTCATTAATGTGGGTTGGGTGCCCTGGAACCACACCCGACAAGTGCAACCAAAGGGGAAAAACTCTGGTATGAGTTTGGCGGGATAAGGAGAACCAGGGGCATGGCAGGGGGATCCCCTGGCCCCACCAGACAGAAAGGGTTGGGAGTAGGACAAGAGGCCTCTGGAGGAGCAATGGTGGTGAGGACCTGTGGGCCAAAAACACTGGTGAGGTTACCCCGCATGCAATTCTAAGTGTGTTTCTGCCGTGGAAGAAGGGCAGACCCTATAAGGAGGTCGGATAATCTCCAGAAACACCAGAAGAAGACCTCCACAAGGAACAATGCTGGTAAGGGAGGGAGAGTGGTGGGGTAAGAAAATCGTTGTCAGGTGACTGAGGGAGGTATGTGGACACAGTGCTGGGCAACAGTGACAGTACACTGCACTTGGATCACCAAATTAAATTGCCCCAGAGTAAAATTGGGGGTTGAAACTGCCTAACTGACAGAATTAGAATGGGTAGACCTGGGAGATAGTTTAAAACACTAATTAACACATATTAAGCTGCAGGGAGTAGAACAAGATGAAGGAAGGAGTGGGTATGAGGGGTGAGGGGAAAGCAGCGAGCCCAGAGAGAGCGTCCCTCCCCTCCTGTCCCAGGCTAGGGGATGGAATTGTATGTTATTGTAAGATAAGGGGGGGGAGAGAATTGTAAATACACACGTGGGGTTTAAAAGCAGAGTCTAAGCAGTCTGTGTACAACAGAGCAAGAGGGAAGCATGGGGGGTAACTCTGACAGAAAGTGGGTCCTTTCTTCCTCCTATAACTTGTTACTGGCCAGTGTAGCCTTAGTGATAGGATTTAAAGTATATAATTTCTAGAAAGAATATAGTATGACGTGGCAGTTTTCTACTCTAAGGCACCACAGGATTAGGCAGGCTACTGTACAGTAGCAGCCCTTGGAGACAGAGCCACAGAAAATCGGGTGTCCCATATGTGTTCTCTGTGTGATGTTAAGTGACAAAGACACATTACTGTTACAGATCCCGTGAAATAGCTGCAGCAGGCTCAGTGGTTGAACTTTCAAAAAGCAGTCTGAGAGTTTACGCAGGTGGTCTTCCACGGTAATTAAAGAAAGATGCATCCTTTAGACTGCTTTGAAATCTCAGCTAACGTATTCCTGATTAAAGGGATGTTATGCTTGAAGAAAGCACAGATTGATAGTAAACTACAATACATCTATGTTTATAAGCCCAAATATAGCATCAAGTCAGTATTCCCTAGTCTTCACCAACCGACCCAGTTCACTGTCAGTCCATTCCTTTTCTCTGTGGCCTGTGCAATCTGAAATGATGGGTGTCCCATGACTTCTGTAAAATGGAGAATGTTGATGTGTTAATTTGTAAGCTGGGTTACAGAGCAGTAGATCTGACATCCTTTGTAAAATGGATTTACTGTTTTCCTCTGACTCATACTTTTATCGAATGACACAGTAAAAGACTATGTAATGGAACACAGCTTACTATAGCAAACTCTTTAAGCTAGTATTTGGGGAACCTATCCCTGCAGAGTCGCAAAACCAACTATAATGGATGGCTTCCTTTCCCTGTTTCAGAAATGGCTGCGGTGGATTAGTGCCTCTCTCAGCTAAGAGGAGACAGCTTAGAAAGCCGTTAGTTGCATAAGTAAATAGTTTCACTTTGGAGCTTAAGACTTCCATCCAAGATCAAAACATAATTCAGAGATTCCTAGCTGTTTGAATACTAATGGCAGACTAATAGAATTTGAAAATACAGGTCATAGCTCAGTATTTTGACCGAAAATCACCCTAATTTAACATTCAGTAAGCTAACTATTGGTTGGTAAATTAAGCCCTGTTTTTGTTTTACGTCATTATAATTAAGTTTGTATTCCTCATATTAAACAGGGAGTGTTCTGTGGCAATCTATAGGGAAAAATGTTTGCACACTTCTTAAGAGGAGAAGAAGGAGGATGTGGAGATAAACAACTGCTGACCCTTTGTTCTGGCATCTGAGCTCAGTCCACTCTCCCTTGAATCAACAGATCTTGTTGACTTCAGTGGAAGTTTGGATCCAGGTCCTAGGTTGGGACTAAAGTCCTAGGCTTTTTTGCTTATGTTATGCTTTGTGAACAGCTTGAAGAATGCCCTAATGTGAAGTGTTTCATCACCTGCTAAGGTTTTCATGCTTTTTTCTCCCAGTGTCATAGGTCAGTGGACTGTCACGCTTAACGGGCTGCTGTATTCCAAGGAAATAAAGGGCAGCATATTTTATAAAAAGATAAAAAAATGGCTTGTTTATCACACAACAATAATTAGCCTGTGGAACAGCACGTTGCCACAAAGATACTTGCAGAGGCCAATGGTTTCAATAAAAAAGGAAGATATAGTGCGAGGCGAAAGGTGACCGATGACACCAGGTCGCAGCACGGCAAAAATTCTCTTGATGGGCACGTGGCCAGAAACATGCTGAGGAAAGTTTGAGCTCTAGTAAGTGCGCCGTAAGGCGTCCCAAAGGGCATAAATAGGCTATGCTGGTTAGCACGTGCGAATACAGCAGTTACCCAGAGAGAATCCCTGGAGGAAACTGGTAGACCCTTCACCGTGTCCGCAACCGCCACAAAAAGCTGCGGAGACTCTAAAGGCTTCGGTATCTTTCCACCGATAAGAAAGCTAGCGCTCGTCACATCCAAGTGTGTAGCTGCTGTTCCCGCCGAGAAGCCATTGAGGCTTCGGGAAGAAAACCGGGAGAAAGATTCCTGGCTAGTATGGAATGGCAGACACCACCTTAGGAAGGAATCCGGATGAGTCGCAGTTGTACTTTGTCTTATGAAAGACAGTATTAGTATCGAAGGGTCAACTATGAGGCATTCCTGAACTCGGAGACGCCTTCTTTGCTGAGATTATTCACCGAAGCTTCAGATCGCTGACTACCACGATAGGTTGAGGGAGGAGCGAACAAGTCGCGAGTGAGCCAAATGGCAGTTAACAAAGACGTAAGTTTGTTAGGACCGCTAAGTTCAGGTCGCCAGGTAGCGGGGCAGGGTGAACCGAGCTGGGGGATAAGTACAGGCTCCCTAGGGCGCTATAATGCTAAGTGTGATAATACACACGGGGAGAGAGATACCAAAATGCAGCACATCTCATCTACCGGATGGAAGTCGAGCTATAGAGCTGCCCAGTGCGACCTAAAGAGGGAAGTTGCCAAAGATCCCAGCGGGAGTAACGGTCCAACGAGCTAGTCTAGGGTCCGTGGGGATTGATGGCCTCTAATGAGAAGCATCCGTGGCCGAATGCACAACCGAGAAGCCCAGCAGAAGCGTCCATATTGGTACATACGTCCAGCAGGGAAGGCTTCCTGCTACCTAAGGAGAATGCCCTGTACTGATATGGTACACCGCGCAACCCTCAACCGACAGAGATCAGTAAGCAGTGGCAGGGTACCACGCTCGGAGGTGGGCACGGTATGCGCAGGTCCGGAGACAAGAAGCCTCCGTGTCCTCGTGTGATCGAGGTCCGGTGACATCACGAGGGAGGTGGGAATCACCGACCGGACCAACAGGAGCTGCACTGATCCAGGAGGTCTGGTGTATGCCAGAGTTGGGCGTCTGTGACTGGCACGCAGTGGCGCGCAAGATCTAGTATGCGCTTCTTCGTCTGCGGAGCTTGAGCAGGACCCTGTGCACCAAAGGAAACGGCAGGGAAGGGCATAAAAGCAGACGCGTGTGTTCCAGGGGCAGAAAAGGAAAGCGCAGTCCGTGATCAATCGTCAACGGGGGAGGAGGCTCGTGATTAAGAGCAAGAACTCCTGGCACTCCTTGTTTGAGTGGGAGGCGAACAGGTCTACGAGGGAAACCCCAACCTCTGGAAGAGAATAAAGATGTCCGGCTGATTGGACCACTCGTGCTAGAGGAAGATCTGCTCCAGACCGATTCCGCCAGGGTGTCGGACTCCGGAGGAAGGAGCTAGGGTCACCTGGTGGGCTACGCAGAATTCCCACAGGTGAATGCTCCTGACACAGGGGAGACGAGCAGGTCCTCCCTGCCTGTTGATGTAGTACATGGCCGTTGTGTTGTCCGTAACACGAACACAACGGCCACGAGTAAAGCTGTTGGAATGTCTGGCAGGGCTAACGAAGGCGCTCTCAACTCCGGACATTTATATGGAGGTTGAGCTCTTGGTGACCAACGACCTTTGCGTCCGCAAGCGACCTAGATGGCCCCCATCAGCGAGGAATCGCGTCCGTCGTCAAGGTCAGTGAGGGCTGCTGTGGATGAAACGGCATCCCCGCACAAAAACCAGGGACGGTCCAGCCACCAATCAAGGGCGTAGGGACCATGGCAGGTGTAGATTGCAGGTCAGTGAGGCCATCTGCTGTGGATGAAACGGCATCGCCCGCACACAAACCAGGGACGCGCTCCAGCCTACAAGTCAATGGGAGCGTAGCGGGAACCTGGAAGGGGAGAATTGACCAATTCACGTATTCGCAGGGCAAAAGAAATGCAGGCCTGTTATTTACCAGCGTGCACGTGGCAACAGACTATATAGGTAAGAGATGCAAGGAGAGTATGGGTCACGAGGCAAACTGCAGACACACACACACACAACTAAATGAATCAATTTTAAATTTTATTGGAGATGGTTACAAGGGGTAAGAGAGCAGCTTATGATTAGCTAATAGAGTTAACACAACCTAAAACACACAATGCCTAAAATATCTACTAACAATATTTACAAACAAAAATGCAGCATTTAGTAATAACTGATACTTACAAATACAACCAACACATCACGACCGGCAAACGTAGAAGCTCTATTTTAAACACGTGACTGAGAGAGAGGCTTCGAGGTGATCAGGCTCGGTTACGGCATACACGGGATACACGGGACACGTTTTCTCCTCTCTCTGCCTGCACATGGCAGGGCAAACCCCTAAAAGTACTCACTATGACATCACAGAAGTGTCATAGGGGACGGGGCCCAAAACCTGTGTGTGTTCGCCTCTGATTGGCACAAGCAATGTTACACCAAATAGGGGAGCAGGTGCCAAAAGGTCTGGCTTCGCCCCAAAAGGTGAGGTAATGCTATTTGTGTAGAATGCGTTCAACACTGATGACAAAGGAGAGGCCAGGGCAATACCGGTATGGCAAGTGATAGAGGATGCAGACAGGAACCCATTCTAACAGAGGGATCGTGACAAGGACGTCCATGGGGTCCCTGCTTGGGCGGAAGACCGAGTGAGCCACGTTCGAAGGGCCGCATGCGGAGCCTGGCGTACTTTGGTGACGTGTGTGCATGCGGTATATGCCCCAGCAGAGCGAGGCAGTTGCGAGCCGAGATGAGATGAGCGGTTGCAAGTCCCGTATAATTGAGGTGATTGCTTGGAAGCGGGTTTGGGCAAGTAGGCTTCTGGCGAGGGAGGAGTCTAGGGTCGCTCCTATGAGTCCAGCCTCTGTGTTGGAACCAGTGTGGACTTTTCCACGTTGAGTAGGAGGCCAATCGGGCGAAGAGGTCCGTGATCACGGAGACGTGCTGACGGACTTGGGCTTGTGAGGCGCCTTTGATGAGCCAGTCGTCTAGATACGGGAAGACATGTTATCTGCTGCTGCGAAGGGTGTGCCGCGACGACTGCCATGCACTTTGTAAAGACCCTCGGGGCCGTAGACAGGCCAAAGGGGGACAGCGAATTGAAAGTGCTGCTGGTGATTGGGAACGAAGGTACTTCCTGTGCAGGGGAAAAATCGCTATGTGGAAGTACGCGTCCTCATGTCGAGGGTGGTGTACCAGTCTCCAGGATCCAAAGACGGGATAATAGTTCCAGGGAGACATGCGGAATTTCAACTTGAGCAGCCACTTGTTGAGTCCCGCCAGGTCCAGAATCGGTCGGAGGCCTCCCTTGGATTTGGGAATGAGGAAATAGCGGGAGTAAAACCCCTTCCCCTCTCGGGTAGTGAACTTCCTCTATGGCTCCTGCGGCGAGAGAGGTGCACCTCGTGCCAGAGGATTGCTCGTGAGAGGGTCCCTGAAGAGGGGCCGGGAAGGGGGTGGGAAAGGCGGGGATGAAGCAAACTGGAGGTGGTATCCTTGCTTCACCGTGCGTAGCACCACAGGTCGGAAGTAAGTTGTGACCACGCCGGAAGGAAGTAGGAAAGGCAGTTGGAGAAAGGGGGAAAAGGATCCTGTGCTGAGTTTGGTACGCCGTCCCCGGCGTACCTTCAAAAGTTGCCCTTGGGCCTGGTGGGCCTTAGAGGGTCTTTGAGACTGCCCCGCGTGGGGGCCGGACTGGCGCCTCCGCCCACCCGCCCTCGCCTCCTGTTGAAGTCCTGCTGTTTCGCGGCGGAAATACGGGCGGCGGGGTTGGGGCCTTAAGGGTCTACGCTGGTCACGGGGGTGTGCATCCCGAGCGACCTCATGATGACCCTGTTGTCCTTTAGGCTTTGCAGCCGAGGATCAGTTTTGTCCGAGAACAAACCCCGGCCCTCAAAGGGTAAGTCCTGTTATGGTGTACTGTAGCTCCGGTGGCAGGTGGAGACCTGGAGCCAGGAGATTCACCTCATTGTGATGCCTGAGGCTACAGTCTGGCAGCCGAATCGGCCGCCGTCAAGGGATGCTTGGAGAGAGGTCCTGCCAACTTTCTTGCCTTCCTCTACGAAAGCTGCAAACTCCTGGCGCGAGTCAGGGGCAGCAAGTCAGTAAAGCGGCCAACCTCCGTCCAGGTGTTGTAGTTGTAGTGGCTTAACAGAGCCTGCTGGTTGGCCACTCGGAGCTGTAGGGCACCTGCCGAGTACACCTTGTGCCCAGCAGGTCCATCGCCTAGCCTCTTTGGATTTCGGGCAGGCGCCTGTTGACCATGGCGCTCCTCTCGTTGACTGATTGTACAACTAAAGAGGAGGGGGGAGGGTGGACATACAAGTGTTCGTACCCCCGGGGGGACCATGTATCTCCTCTGACCCCTTTTGCCATCGGTGGAATGGAGGCTGGGACCGCCAGAGGGTATCGGTAGTAGCCTGGATGGTCCTGATGAATGGCAGGGCCACGCGCGTCAGGTATCAGCGGCCAGGATGCTGACTACCGGATCGTCCACCTCCGGCATTCTCTACCAGAAGGTTGATGTTAAGAGCCACCCTACGGAGGAGGTCCTGGTGGGCTTTAAATCTATCGCGGCGCCCCGAAGAAGAGGCCCTGCCATGGCCTCATCCGGGAAGAGGAGGAAGATATCCCGGGAAATGAGAGGTCCTGGATGGCATCTGCTCCTGTGGTGGTTCTTGCTCGGAATGCTCAGGGAGTCTGGAGGATAGGGTGACATGCTCCTCTGATCTTCCGGAGGTGGGCGGGATATGGGCGTTCCGGCGCCCTGCATTCCGAAGCAACTGTAGGGCGGGACCAGGGGAGCACCCTGGGCTTGAATAGTATGCCCAGGGTGTCCAAAAGCGCCACTGCTGAGGCCCTACCTCATGGGATGTATGTCTTGGAAAAGTCCCATGGGCATCTCAGTATCACGTCCCGGCCATAGTAGCTATCCGCCTGCGGGAGGCAGACTCCTGTTCGGACGGCCACGGAGGGGCAGCAAACGTAGGCACTGAACTGCCAATAGACCTCGCAGCTCGGGGTCGTGGGGACCGGTGTCGGTACGCTAGCGGTACCGCGAGCCTGACCAGGACCTGTGACGGCTCGGTGCCGCGGAGGTCGACGGGACCTCGAGCCCCTATGGCGAGATCTGCTCCGGGAAGAATGGTCCCTGTGATGGTGCTGGAGCTCGACCGGTGCCGCGAGTAGCGGGACAGGGAGCGAGAGACGGACCGGTGCCTTGAGGGCGACTGGTGCCGCGAGCTCGACCGGTGCCTTGGGAGCGTGCCACGAAGTTGAGCTGGGGGGAGCGGGAGCGACCCCGCGATGTTGAGCGGCAACGCAGACGCGAGCACTCGAACGGCGGCTGGCCGAGACGTGAGCAAGAGGGCGGCCTAGGTAGGAGTGCTTGCCCCGCCAGAGGACTCCCGTGTACTGGCGGTCCGCGGTCCGTCATGGCTATTAGGTCTCTTGCTGCTGAAAAACGTCTCCGGCGTTGATGGCAAGGTCAGCTCGACGCGGCCAGTGCCGGGAGCTTCCAGGCGCCGACGTCGACGGCCGTGCGGGGCTGGAGTCAACGAGCCGGTTTAGGTGGTGCCGCAGCCGGGTCGGTGCCAGGCGGTCTGCCTTAGCTGCAGGCTCTGTCTGCGATGCGGGCCTAGAGGAGCCCATCCGAGGCTTAGCCGACTTCGACCTCGGAGAGAGGGAGCGGCGCGGAGTTGACTTCGGTGTCATCTGCGGCCGGTGCCGAGGAGCCTTAGCGGTACTGACCGTGCTCGGTGCCGGGGGGGCGGCCTCGCTCACTTGCTGGCTTGTACTCGGTGCCGGCGAGGGTGCTAACGCCGCTTCCATGAGGAGCTGCCTGATATAATGTCCCGCTCCTTCTTTGTGCGCGGCTTAAACGCCTTGCAAATGGGGCACTTAGACGATAAGTGCGATTCCCGAGGCACTTAAGACAGGAGTCGTGGGGACCCCTGTCGGCATTGGCCTATGGCAGGCCGTACATTGCTTAAAGCCAGTGAGCCAGGCATGGCGTACGTACCGGGCGCGGGTAGGGGAGAGCCCCAGACCCCGCGAAAACTATACTAACAATTATACTAACAACTATAACTCTAAACTGTCACTAATCTAATTAACTATGTAAAACAAGAACAATTAAGGTAACAAAGAATGAAGATAAGCGAGTAGCTAGGGAAAATGTGGAGGTCAGCTAAGCCGCACTCCACTGCTCCAACGACCGACCGAGTCAGTGGTAAGAAGGAACTGAAGGGTGGCGGGTCGGCTGGGGTATTTATGCGGTGCCATGGTGTGGCGCCCCTGCCGACCCACCGAGTGTTGCTAGGATAAAAGTTTCTCCGACGGCTGTGCACGCGGCCGCCACACACCTAACTGGATGGATATGAGCAATTACTCGAAGAAGAACAGTTCCTGTCATAACATTATCCTGCATTCATCTCTATCTTCCCAATTCGGTGTTTGACAGGCTTCGCCGCCACTCGACTTTCCCATCGTGTGGCACTCAGTGGTTTCAGTGTCAGAGAGGATGGTCTCAGATGTTGCTTCAAAATTTGCCATCAATGAGTTGATGCAGAGAAAATACATCGGTGCTTTGAATTACATTAAAAAATTCAGCAGCCTCACAGACACTGATGCTGCATCACTGACCACCAGTTCAATGCATGAGAACTGCATGGGACAAAAACAGCTCGAGAGTTTAACTCTCGGATCCATGTCTGCACTCCTCTTTCTTTCCTCTCATGTTGGCACCATTATCGCAGCCCTGACCTCTCATGTCAGCTATCACAGTTCCTATATCTTCCAGCTTTTTAAGAAGCACATTTGTCGCACCAGCTCCTGTAGTATCATCAATGTCAGTAATTCTAGCAAATGCTCTGACAGTCACCAGTGCAGGGACATTTTCACTAGGTTCTGTTATTACAAAACGCACCATTAGTGTAATTTGTTCTGCATGGATGATGTCCAGGTTAACAAGTCCTGGACCGACTCCGAAAGGCTGGTTAACCGTAAAGGCTGAAAGTGCAAGTGGGGACGGCTGAAGTATTTACCTGGGCCATCGGGTGGGGAGCGGCTGCCTAAAGCCAGAACCCGCCAAGGTGGAGGTGATCAGAGACTGGCCTGCTCCCAAACCAAAAGCAGGTCCAGGCCTTTATGGGATGGCGGGGTACTATCGAAGGTTCGTCCCCACTTTAGCGCCATAACCGCCCCAATCACTGAGCTGTGCAAAAAGGGGAAGCCAGACAAGGTGTTTGGACCAAGCAGTGCCAGGAGGCTTTCGGACACTGAAGGAGGCTCTGGTTAGTGGCCCAGTTTTGGCAACCCAGATTTTGACAAACCCTTTATGGTGTTCACCGACGCCTCAGACACGGGACTGGGGGCGGTGTTAATGCAGGAGGATGAAAAGGGGGAGAGGACCACCATCGTGTACCTGAGCAAGAAGCTGCTACCCCGGGAGCAAAACTACGCGGCCATCGAAAGGAATGCCTGGCCATGGTGTGGGCCCTTAGGAAGCTAGAGCCATATCTCTTTGGGCGACACTTCACGGGTTACACCGACCCCTCTCCCCTGACCTGGTGCCCCAGATGAAAGGAGCCAACGCCACGCTCCTGAGGTGGAGCCTGCTCCTGCAGGACTATGACATGGACGTGGTCCATGTGAAGGGAAGTGCCAACCTTGATAGCGGACACGTTGTCCCGAGGAGGGCCCTGAACTTCCCCAGGTCACTGGGCAGAGTGACCCCGCCAGTTCAGTTCCGAAGGGGGGAGATGTGGTGCGGTAGGGGCTGTCTGTGTGGGGATGGGAGAGCCGGGGAGGACTTTAGAAGATGGACAATACCAGAGCCTATAACCTAGAGCTAGGTAAGCGGGGGGAAAGGTCAACACCTGGGCCCGGGAAGGAGGACAAAGGAAGGCGGCTGTGGCAGGAGAGGAGTAGTTTTCAGTTTGAGTTTGGGGCTGTGTGGGCGTAATTCAGGGTATCCTAAGCTAGGATCCAAGCACCCTGAAAGCCCAGAAGGACTCAATGGAGGGTCCTGACTGTGCCTGCAAGCTCTGCTGTAACCTGCGTTCCTGTTGTCCAATAAACCTTCTGTTTTACTGTGGCTAAAGTCACTGTGAGTCCCAGGAAAGAGCGGTGCAGGGCCGGACTCCCCCACACTCCGTGACAGTGGCCTTTAACCCTTGGTCTTCATCTCAAGCTCTTTCCACCTAAAACAGGAAGTGCCAGGAGTTCTGCTCATTCCAGGGCCTCTCCCCCGGATTGATAACGGACGCGTTCCTTCTGCCCTGGAACCACCGCCTGCTTTATGCCTTCCCTCCGTTTCCTTTGGTGCACAGGGTCCTGCTCAAGCTCCGCAGGGACAAAGCGCATCTAATCTTGATCGCGCCTGCGTGGCCCAGACAACCCTGGTACACCACCCTCCTGGATCAGTCAGTGGCCGCTCCGGTTCCCCTCCCCTATGTCCCGGACCTGATCACACAGGACCACGGGAGGCTTCGTCATCCGGACCTGCGATCCCTCCACCTCACGGCGTGGCTCCTGCATGGCTGAGCGCTGAGGAGTTGCGCTGTTCCAATCCAGTACAGCGCATTCTCCTTAGTAGCAGGAAGCCTTCCACCTGTCGGACGTATGTAGCCAAATGGACGCGCTTCGCGGCCTGGTGTGCATCGCACGATGCTTCTCCATTAGAGGCATCAATCCCCACGACCCTAGACTACCTCTGGCACCTTAAGCAGCAGGGTCTGGCAACTTCCTCTCTTAAGGTGCACCTGGCAGCTATAGCCACCTTCCATCCGGGAGAGGGTGGGCATTTGGTATTCTCTCACCCAGTAGTCTCTCACTTCATTAAGGGCCTGGAGCGTACTTATCCCCCAGCTCGTCACCCTGCCCCCTCCTGGGACCTGAACTTGGTCCTAAACAAACTTACGTTACCGCCCTTTGAGCCACTCGCGACTTGTTCGCTCCTCTACCTATCGTGGAAGACGGTCTTCTTAGTGGCGATCATCTCAGCAAGAAGGGTCTCCGAGATCAGAGCCCTCACTGTTGACCCTCCGTATACTGTCTTTCATAAAGACAAAGTACAACTGCGACCTCATCCGGCATTCCTTCCTAAGGTGGTGTCTGCCTTCCATACTAGCCAGGACATCTTTCTCCCGGTTTTCTTCCCGAAGCCTCATGCTTCTCGGCGGGAACAGCAGCTACACATCTTGGATGTGCACAGAGCGCTAGCTTTCTATGTGGAAAGAACCAAGCCCTTTAGGAAGTCTCCGCAGCTGTTTGTGGCGGTTGCGGAACGGATGAAAGGTCTACCAGTCTCCTCCCAGAGGATTTCCTCCTGGGTAACTGCCTGTATTCGCACGTGCTACCAGCTAGCTCATGTTCCCTTGGGACGCCTTACGGCGCACTCTACTAGAGCTCAAACTTCCTCAGCAGCGTTCCTGGCGCACGTGCCCATCCAAGAGATTTGCCGTGCTGCGACCTGGTCATCGGTCCACACTTTCGCCTCGCACTATGCGTTGGTACAACAGTCTCGGGACGACGCAGCCTTTGGGACGGCGGTACTCCAGGCTGCCACGTCTCACTCCGACCCCTCCGCCTAGGTAAGGCTTGGGAATCACCTAACTGGAATGGATATGAGCAATCACTCGAAGAAGAAAAGACGGTTACTCACCTTTGTAACTGTTGTTCTTCGAGATGTGTTGCTCATATCCATTCCACACCCACCCTACTTCCCCACTGTCGGAGTAGCCGGCAAGAAGGAACTGAAGGGTGGCCGGGTCGGCTGGGGTATTTCTGCGGCGCCATGGTGGCGCTGCTCCAGGGGCGCCCAGCCGACCCGCCGAGTGTTGCTAGGGTAAAAGTTTCTCCGATGGCTGTGCACGCAGCACACACACACCTAACTGGAATGGATATGAGCAACACATCTCGAAGAACAACAGTTACAAAGGTGAGTAACCATCTTTTCACGGGAGAACAGTGGCAGAGGGAAATGGAATCACCAGAAACATACATAACTTCAAATTTCTGTCTGGCTTAGTGTTGTGGCATGACATACTGTTTGAAATAAATGTTGTACGCAAAAGACTCCAAGGTGTTGACCTTGATATATCTGGAGCAATGGAACAACTGGACAAAGCAAAGTCATACCTACAGTCTTACCGGTCAGATGAGGGATTTCAAAACGTTCTGAAGAGTGCACAGAAGTTGGCAGAGGAACTTCACACTGAAGCTATTTTCCCACCCATTCAAGAATACAAGAGTCACCGAAAAAGACGACATTTTGGTTACGAGGCACAGAATAATCCCATAAGAGACCCCAAACAACAATTCAAAGTTAAATTCTTTAACCAGGTGCTAGACTGTACAATACAATCAGTTGAAGAACGTTTCACGTGGCTCAAGGAACACAGCAGTATATTTGGGATGTTGTTTGATATTCCAAAACTTCACTATACCTGAAGGAGACCTACATCAGCAATGCAGGGCACTAGAGACAGTGTTAACACATGATGACATGCGTGATATTGATGCGAGTGATTTAGGTGATGAACTGAAAGCCCTTTCAAGATACATTTCAGCAGGATCAACTCCAAAGGCTGTTCTGGAATATATGTGCACAAATAAGATGACCACCCTCTTTCCAAATGCTTTTGTTGCTCTGTGCATACTTCTAACACTTCCTGGAACAGTTGGCAGTGGAGAATGCAGCTTCTCCAAACTGAAGTTAATAAAAACACATCTACACTCCACAATGACATGGGAGAGGCTGGTCGGCTTTGCAACCATCTCAATAGAGCATGTGGACCTTCAGGAAGCAGTTCAAATCTTTGCAACCAAGAAGGCAGGGAAAGCAGCACTTTGATTACTCCAACAGATACAAATGCCAGTATTCACTATGCAGACAAGAAAAGTTATATTTGCTGTTCAGGCATTTGAAAGTTAAGTGTTACTTCAAAATTTTGGAACACGCCATTTTAAGTTGTTAGTTCTGCTTTATTGGGGTAGGTAGCAGAGCAGTACCATGAGAGGAGTAGAACAGAAAGAAGGCAGAATTGAGACCTTTCAAAGTTTTGGCCCAAGCGAGGGGGCACGAGCTCCCCACTTCAGGTGCCAAAATGTTGTGGGCGGGCCCTGCCCTTCCTGGAGTCCAGCCACCAGGAGCACAGAGAACTGAAGAGTGGGGCTGCCTGGGCCTTTGGGGGCTGAGGGACCCAGAGCCACTGCTGGCTCTGAGCTCTTCCAGGACTCGCTGGACACGCACCAGGCCCGGGGGTGCAAAGGAGCAGGAAGGTGGGGCAGCAGCCCTGGCTGGTATGTGTTTTCTACATGCAGGGCCGTGCCCTGGTAGCCACCTGACCAGCCGAGGGGCAGTCTCCCTCCTCCTCCCCCACACAGGAAAAGTGGGACGAGCACCCGCTCTCTGCCGCGCAGCGAGAGCCCCAGGCCTGGTGTGAAACGCTGCAGCACAGGGTCAGGCCACAGAGGGATCCCTACAGTTGAGCAGAAGGTGCCAGGACCAGTCAGTGTTAATGGAGCGGGAGGTGAGTGCAGCAGTGCAGGACAGTGCCCGCCCAGCACCCCACCCTGCTGCACAGCAGCTCCAGCTCCCTGGGCTCTCCAGCTGCTAGCGTGGGACTCTGCTGCCCCCCCGTGGCTCGCCCCAGGCTGTGCGGGGCAGAAGGTGCCAGCGACTGGCCAGGAGCCATTCCAATGGGACAAGATTGGAGAGAAGCCAGGGTCCTGGCATGGTCAGGGCTACCATGATCTCTGCTATTCCTGTCCAGAGCACCCCCCAGCTCTGCCGCTGCCCTACCATCCTGCCCGCAGCCCCCCAGGCCAGCCCTGCACTCCCCCAAGAATGCCCAGCTAGAAGGCTGAGATCCCTGGCACTGTGCCAAAGGTCACATTGAATAGGTGCTGGTGCTGGCTGGGTTGGAATAGACCAGAACCAGCCGCCCCCACCTGGACTGATCTACGGCAACCCCTTCGTTCAGAACCGGCTCCACGAAGAACTCCACACGGCAGGACCCCTTGGGGGGCGGCTCTGGCACTGCCAAGCCCACCACCCGGTAGAGGGTGGCGTGTGCCACCCCGAGGAGCTGCAGCTGCGCTGGCTGGGGCAGCTCCTGGCCCTGGCAGTGGATCCGGAAGCAGCGGGCTTGGCTGTGGGGGTAGGACCAGTGCAAGGTGAGGCTGAGGGAGAGCTGGTCTGTGCCAGGGTCCTTGTGCCACAGCACCTGGGAGGCCTGGAGGCTGGGCACTGGTCGCAGCGAGGAGTGCAGGCCATCAGCATCCAGCACCTGCAGGGGAGACAGATGCTTAGACACAGCCCAGGGCTCGCCCAGGCAGAGACAAGTTCTCCAGGGCAGCACCCAGAAGGAGGGATCCATGCGGGGAGGGCACCTCGTCTCAGTGCTGCCCCCACCCCCAGCCAGACCCCCCAGGAGGGCAGCAGCTGCAACCATCTGCAGGGGGCAGGGCTCCCCAGAGATGATCCCCCCCCTCCACCTCCATAGGCAGATGTTGCTACAAGGGATGGCAGTAGGCACTGCCAGGGCACTGTGCCAAGTGTGGCCCCCTCACCTGGATCTCCCCAAGGCGGCAGGAGAAGCGCCTTTCCTGCAGGCCTGGCTGGTGGCGTGACAGGATCAGCGACAGCTCGTGCAGAGCGCAGTCCCGCAGCTCCAGTTTGTAGCACCTGAGCGAGGGCAGAGAGAGGAGAACTGGCAGGGCTGCTAGAGAGACCAGGCCTGAGGCAGGACGGCTCCCTGGCTGGGGACACTCACCGCCTCATCCAACCTGCCGTGCTCCGCCGTCCACAGCCGCTGAGCAGCCCGGAGAGGTGAGGGGGCAGGGTGGGGAGGGGCTGAGGCTGATGTCGGGTGACCAGCCCTGTGGGAGGAAACGGAGCAGTTAGGGCAGGGGAAGGGGGCACAGGACACATGGGGCTGGGCAGGAGCAGACGTGTCCCAGGCATCTCACCCTCCCCATTCCCTTGCCAGCCATGTGACGGACCGATTCCCGGCCTGCCAGGCAGTGTGAGATCCCCAGGGGAGGGGCCCGGCTCCTCACCCGGCAAGCCAGTGACGTTGCCAACATGGCAGGAGCCAGAGTCCTGTGTGGTGAGTTCCAGCGCAACCGCCACCTCAGGCAGCTTCTCCTCCAGTTTGTACAGCAGAGACAGGAAGAGCTTGGGGGGAGCTGGCAGCTGGAAAGAGAAAAGGCTGGTGACCCCCAATCCACCCAGGGAGACAAGGGAGGGAGAGAGAGAGGGGGGGAGGGAGTTACATGGGGTACAAGGCAGGTCACAAACACACAGCATGTGGCATGCAGCTGGCATGCTGAGCATGCAGCATGCATGCCACAGGCTGCAGGCGGCACCAGCCTGGCCCGTAGGCTGCATGCACACGCTGCGAGCTCACACGCAGCACGCACACAACATGCTGTGCGCAAGAACCACAAACTAGGTCTGTGGTTGCACACTCCTGGCCCCATGCACAGCGGACAGTGCGCATGCCACACACTCAGCTCCCTCCCTCTCCCACCCATTCCCTTGGTGCAGTTCCCTGCCCTGGCTCCCCGGGAGGAAATGAGTCTTTGCCACACCCGCCGCCCAAGTGCCCGCAACCTGGCGCCCCAGCCTGCACTCACCGGACAGCCACATGGCCTGCCTCAGGTGGGATGATCCCCTCGATCAGCAGGCAGCTGCCCCCATTCCAGGCATCCTGCAGGGAGCAGCGTGTGCGCAGCCAGCTGCCTGCCCCTCCCGGCGCTTGCTGGTCTGTGAAGAGGGGCTGGATCTCCTGGGCACTCAGATTGTACCAGGGCCTGGCTTCTTCCTCCTGCAGGGGAGAGCAGCCCCAGTGAGCCAGGCCATGGGGCAGGCGCCTGCTGCAGGCGATGGATGGGCGCTGGCTGGGCCCTGTCACACACTGCACCCCAAGTCACTCTGGGGGTTGCTAATGCTCAGGCCCAGGCTGAGCCCATTTCCCCACACACCGGGACCTCCCGCCCCGCCCCTGCACTCACCTGTCCAGCCGAGAATCTCCCCGTCCCCATACCCAGGCAGAAGCAGGTACTGAAGGGCAGAGTGCTAATGCTGTGAGTGGGCAGCAGCTCCGCCAGCAAACCCCAGAACCTGCATGGAGAGGAGAGGAGAGGCTGGTTATAGCAGTGCCCCTCACCCCCTGGGCACAGCTCAGCATGGGCACCAAGGACCTCACCCAGTCAGCAGGCCCCTGGCACAGGGGACACAAAGCACAGCCCAAGATGCAGCCAACCAGGGGGCAGCATCCTTCCCCGAGAGCTCTCAGCAAATCTGCACCCCACTGGGGTCCCTATGGCTCAGCCCTTTCAAGAGTCTGGCACCAGCGTTCCAGTACCATAGGGCAGCCACGATCCACGGCCTTCTCAGTGCTCCCATCCCCTTCACTGCACCTCAGCATGGACACCCCCTTTCCCGCACCCCCAGCCCGGGCACCCCCCCACTTCCCCGCGTCCCCAGCCCGGTCACGCTCACCTGTTCTCATTGTGCAGGAAGTTCTCCTTCCCCAGGTGCTCATAGACCCAGCCGGGAGCAAAGATGGCAGCTGAAAAGCCGTGCTTGCGGATCAGGCGCAGAGCCTACGGAAATGCGGGGGTGAGACACTCCCTCCCGCCTGCCCCGCTCAGAGCCCAGGTGGGCTGAGCCACAAGCACCATGGCTGCCAGCACCCCAGCCAGCCAGCCTGGGAGGTGCTCTCCCTACCCCCAGGGCACCGGGCAGCTCACAGGCACTGCGCTGTACCTGGGAGACGGGGATGGACCTTGGGGGGAGGGGGGCAGAGTCTGGGGTGGGGGGAAGCCCCTGTTCCCCAGAGGAGAACTCAGGGTCCAGGCCTCACTCAGCTTCTGGCCACGCTCCAGGGACACCTGCCCCGGAGCCCACCGGAAGATCCCACCCGGGGCAAGGCCCTGCCCCCGAAACGCCCTTAGGCCAGACTCAGGCACCTTGTCTGTCTCAAAGCCACCACCTACGACCTCCCCGCGGGCAAAGACGTCGATGCCCACGTAGACGTCAGCCAGGCGCTCCCCAGCCTGCGCCTCCATGCGCTCCAGGTGCTCCTCCTTCCAGTTGTAGTTCGTGAACAAGCCATCGCAGGCGTCAAAAAACACTCTAGGAAAGGGAGAGCCTCGGTGATGCCCACCCCCTCCTCCCTGAGAACAGGCCCTCAGGGGAGCGATCCCTCCCCACAGGATGGCCCCCCAGCTCTGCCGGGGGCACTTGGGTGGGACAGGGTGAGCTGCCCGGGCTGGGACTGGGAGCCGTGCCCCTGCCAGGGAGCCAGAAGGGAAGGGTGCCTTGCTACAGCTCACGGGCCAGGCCAGGCCAGGGGCACCCCCAATGGGGCAGTGACCCCAGGCTGCACGGCCGATAGATTGCGCTGTCTTTGCCAGCTGCGAAGGGAAAGGGGTGGGGGCTGGGCTGCCAGCTGCATGCCTGGGGCTGCTCTTCTGTCCAGCGGACGGGGCACCCCCCCCCCCCTCACCTGTTCTTCTCATTCAGCTCGTTCTGCCACTGCAGCTCCCCACTCTGCAGGACACTGTCGTACCAGAGCACCAGCCCGCCGGGCACATCCTGATGCAGCTGCTCCCGCAGGTCACGCAGGAAGAGAGGCAGGTTCCGTGCGGCTGCCTCCTGCATGGGGGAGGGAGAGAGCCGGCATCACCCGGGGACACCACGTCAGGGATCCCTGCACCCCAGGGGCTGGGAAAGGGAAGGGGCAGCAGGGTGGCTCTGCTCACGCTCAGAGTGTTCTCGATGTTGACCAGCCAGCCGTCAAAGCGGTAGAAATGGGCGATGCGCCCCAGTTGCACAGCCACGGCGTGGTACGTGGCTGCCTCTCCAGCCAGGAACGCCTCACACAGCTGGCCCCCACTCGTCCACTCCGTGATGAACGTCCCTAGAGCCAGAGCACAGATGGCAGCATGAACCTCACCGCTCCGTGCGCCAGGGCACTGGTAGGTCTCTGTACGGGGTCCCCAGAATACCTGCACGCATGTGGGCAAGAGGCGTGGGCCCTCGCCAACCCTGGCCTGTCCCAGCACACGCTGCCGGGGTGAGGGGGCTGGCCGCAGCCCGCGCCCAGGTATGGCAAGCCCAGCAGGAGCTTCCAGCCTCTCCCTGCAGGCAGCGCTAAACCATGAGTGCTCCCGCCTGCCCCCCCATCCCCTCACCCAGCACAGAGACGCCATTCCTGTGGGCGGCGTTGGCCCAGGTGACGGGGGGGATGGTCACAAGGTGGTGGCTGAAGTACACGAAGATGTCGATGTACTGCCAGTGGTAGAACACGTAGGGGTCCCGCGAAGCTGAGCCCTGGATGAACCTGCAGGCAGAGGAGGGGGAAGCAGCTCAGGCTGGAACAGAGGCACTGCTGGAATGGTGCCCTGAACTAGGCTGGCCTGGCCCAGTGCTCCAGCCCCAACAGGCAGTGATGGAGCACTTGTGGAGCGATGCCCGCAGGGTGCACAGCCCCCACAAGCTATTCCCCAGCTGCCAGGCTGCTGCTCTTCCCCCAGGACACTCTCCTAGGGCAGGGAGAGAGGTGGCTGGTGCTGTAGCAGAGAATCGTTCATCCTCCTCTTGCAGCGGAGGGGTTTGCCCTCCCCTCTGAGCTGGGGCGGGCAGCTCCAGGGATGAGCTGGAAATCGCCTTTCTGGGGGAATTTTCAAGTGGTACATTATCAGTTATCTGGATTGCAGTGGTATAAGGGCTCCGATCAGGGTCTGCCCCGGGTGCGGCTCAGTCAGCCCCTGCCCCAAAGAGCTTCCCGGCCAAGCCGGAGGGTTTCTCCCCATCTCAGGAGCCACTCAGGAGCCTCACCCACCAAACCTGCAGGGGTGAAAATGTGCCTGGGGAAGCCTGCAAGATGGACACGAGGCTCCTGTGCCCATGGCCAAACTCCGAGGGTCCCGGTTCCATGGTGCTGGGTCACTCAGATGCAGCAATCCAAATGGAGGTGTATGGCGAGACTTCGGCAAACCAGTAAAGTGCCTGAAACCACTATGGCTTATTGCTAAAAGCAACCTAGCCAGCAGGCTGTAAAGTGGCCATGCAGCTTGGCCAAGGCAGGAGGGGAGGGAGTTTTGGGAGACACAGTAAAGGCAGCTTGAGCCCCCGTCCTTCCTGATAAGAATTGTGTTGAAGTTGCTGATATACCCCAGGAATGTCTATTGGGGTCTCAAGACTGCAGACTCTGGAAAACCCCACACCTGGTTAATCAATAATCAGAAGGAGCCTCTTGCTTGACTATTGAAACTGTTTGCTTGACAAGTTTTCTTTAAGAAACATGTCACTATATTACTAACATATAAATAAAGGGAAAAAGCTTGAGATGGGGGGACTCTTCAGGACTGGACTCTCCCTCTGGATGCATCTTGTGTTCCCCAGCAGCAGATGGGCTGTTGCTGTGCCACTTGAGAGCCACACTCCACTTGGTAATTATCGGGGTTGGGGGTGTGTAAGTGTTTGAGTCTAAGTAAAGTTTAGCTTTAAGTGAAAGCACTCTCGTGTTGTCCTGTTTGTGCAGCCATCTATTGGTCGGACAGCCGTGTCTGCCCTGATTTATTTCCTGACACCGCCTCACATAGCGTAAAAGTTACCGAGAGCTTTGGCTTGAAAGAACCCTGGGTAACAGAGGTAGCACAAATGGTTTTCCAGTAGGCTGCCCCGTGAGTCTCTGGATGCGATGAGTTTACACAGAGACACACCCCACCCTCCGGCTGATCGGAGGAACTGGCCAACTGCAGATTAACAGGGAGCAAACAAGCTCCCACCTGATCGGGAGACAGCCCTTCCTTCCTGGGGGTGAGGAGCATTCGGTCTCCTGTGACTTGCTCCTGGGATTCCTCCTCCGCTTGGCTCTAGACAAATGTATTCCACTACCCTGGGACACTGAGAACGTCTCCTCAGAGCTGAGCTGTCTGCAGACAGGCAGCCTGGGGGAGGCCAAGATGGGCCCCTAGCACAGCTCTGCCCTGATCCCACAAGCAGCTTGGATGGTCCCACACACCACCCGGGTGTGGTGTTGTCCCATCTCGTGGCACTGAGACGAGAGAAGGAGAAGGGTCTGTCGGCGTTACAGAAGCAGAGGAAAGCAAACCCAAGATTCCCCTTGGCAGCTACAACCCATGTCACGCTGGCCTCCATGCTCAGCTGAGTGAATCGCTACATGCTGCCCACCAAGCCAGCGGAATCGCCAGAGACCAGTGGCTGGAGGTCATTAACCCAGCCCAAGAGCCAAGCCAGTAAAAAGCCCCATCTCTGCAGCAGCAAACAGAGATGAACGCTCCTACCCGCCGCTTTAAAGGCAATAGGGTCTGGATAAACAAATGTGGGACAGCGAGCCAGGCCTCCTGGGTCCTTTTCCGGCTCTGCCGCACCTGGGGCAAGTCCTTTCCTCGCTCTGTGCTGTGGACAAGGGGAAGGATGTTCCTGATCCCCACCCAGGGCCGCTGGAAGGATGGATTAAAGTTTGCACGGAGTTCTGGAAGCATGAGGTACTGCGTAAATGCTGAGTCCCATCAGCAGAGACCCACATCCGCAGCATGCAACGCTCCGTTCTGAGAGCCGTGAAGAGGAGGGGCAGCTGTGGACAACTGCAGAGCCCTGTGGTCACCCCAGCCTCACTCCTGCACTAGCATTGCTGGGGTCCCTCAGGCCCAGCCCCTACCTGTCCTCCAGGTACCCGTTCTTCATGTCATGGCACACCAGCGTGCGGGGTCTTTTGCTGTGGAGTGGAGGTTCCCGGTTAGCCAGTGGCATCGTGGCAACGTTGAAGTCATCGTCACTGGTGGGTTTCCATGCCAGCAGCTCCTCCAGGCTGGACAGGTAGAAGCTGATCGGCTCTGTGGTGTTCCGATCAAACTGCCTTGCTGGGAGGAGAGAAGCCAGAAGATTGCAGGTTGTTAACACTCAGCCGGGGGAGCAGAGCCCTCACTCACAGCAGCATCGCACCGCAACTGCCCCAACATCCGTGGCAGATGAGGCTGGGCCACGCCCAGAGGGCCTTGCATCTCTGGCTGGGCTCTTACCTGGCAGGGGGTAGGGGACATAGCTGACTGTCTCGTGGAGGATGGTGGTTCCTTGGCTCTCCATGGCAGGCAGGAAACTGAAGAAGAGAATCAAGTCACCCCCGCAGAGACTAGGGGGCCTGGGGCAAGAAGCCTGGCAGGACTGGCGCTAGTGTTTTTAGCGCCATAGGCGCAGGGCCATTTCGCCGCCCCGCGCGCTGGTCCCGCGGCTCCAATGAACCTGCCGCAGGCATTCCTGCGGAGGGTCTGCTGGTCCGCGGCTCTGGTGGAGCTGCCGCAGGCAGGGGTCCCTCCGCAGGCATGCCTGCAGCAGGTCCACCAGAGCCGTCTGCTGTGCCCCCCCGGCAAAATGCCGCCCCCCAATAATCCTGGCGCCCTAGGCGATTGCCTAGGCCGCCTAAATGGAAGCACTGGCCCTGGAGCCTGGGGCTCACTCCTCACTCCAGCCCTACACTCCATGGAAGGAAGATCAGGCATTTCAGGGAGAACCCAGCACAGCTCACTGGGCTGGCACACACATGCACCACCAGCAGAAGCCCGTTACAGTGTGAGCTGGCCCTTTAAGAGGGAGTCGAGGCCCAGATTCAGCTCAGAAACAAAGCATTCTGGGATTGCTAGTTCCAGCAAGACCCTGGGAAATGCAGGCAAAGCAAGCATGCAGGGAAGGTTACCAGGATGGTCATTCATACCTAACCTTCCCTCAGAACACACCGGCTCCCAGAGAGCCTACCTGGATGAGGTCTCTATGCAGAGGGACAGGCTGGTCTGGTGAGTGGGTTAGTGGGAGGGATGAGGTACCCTACTCGGGCAAGGGAAACTGAGGCAGTGGCTGCCCATGCAGCTGTGTTGCCCCCTTGGGCAGCCTGGGCTGAGAGCAGACTGGGCAGAAGCCGTTTCTGAGCAGGGGGGAGCCCTACCTGGTGCCCCGTGTTTGTTCCAGGCAGTGGAAAGTTCTTGACTCGGCTGATGCACAGTCCTGCTGGGCTCTGCATCTAACATCACCTGCTCAGCTGGAAATAGGAGTGAGCACGCTGGGCTGCTACCTCCTCTGATCTTGCCAGCCAAGCAGCGTCAGGGCGAGGCAACTTGTGGATGGCTGGGAGACTGCAAAGGACCTCCCAGCGCCACAGGAGCTAGGGGTGGAGTCCTGCCCACCACATCCACACATAACCAGCCTCTCAACTAATGCCCCTTGCTCACAGGCCTGTCTGGACATGCGCTGTGAGCATGGGTACCTCTGTTCCCCTCTGCTGCGGAGTTTGCACCAGAGGCTCTCTGCTGGGGCAGGGTAGGAGTGATGAGAATGCAGTGGGAACACCAGGATGGGTAAGACGTGAGAGGAGGCTGCCCACTGGGTGAGAGCTGGCATCAGCCAAACTCCTGCTTCCCAATTCAAACTGGGCACTAGCAGCGGGACCCAGCAGGAAAAGGGAGAGAAAGATGCAGCAAATTCCTTGCACAGGAGTCCTGTGCCTGGAGATGTGTTCAGCTGAGCCAGACCAGCGAGAGGTTACCACCCAGATGATATCTGACTGGCCTGGCTGGATTATTTTATGGATTTGCCACAGAAATAATTTAATCTGCTGGGGGCGGTGTTATGTGGGTCTAAAGATTTGCACTTTTTTCACAATACACTGGGCTAGCGAATGGTAAAAGATTCTGGATCCAGCTAAAGATGCTGCAGAGTTCCCACTTCTGCAGCTTAAGCAATAACAAATCAAACTGTTGAAAATCCAGCAGCTGGCTGCCCACCACTGCGCATGGCGCGGGCGGGTCTGAGTCGCCCAGATGGGTGATATTCTCAGTGTTTGGCAGTTGCCAGGTGGGGGTGGAGCTGCCTTGTGGTTGGGGTTGTGGTGGGTTTGCCCTGAGGGGGAAGGGGACAGTTGTCCCAGCACTGAGCCAGGTAAAGGAAGGGGTGCTCTGGACAGCAGGCGCTGCAGTGAGGCTGCTGCTGGGTCAGGGGCCCAGGGACACAGTTCAGGCTGGGGGGCAGTGGGGGACAAAAGCCAAACCAAGATGCCACTCGGCAGGCAGGAAATGGGGGGGCAGCTCAGTGGTTTGAGCTTTGGGCTGCTAAACCCAGGGCTGTGAGCTCAGCCCTTGAGGGGGCCACTTAGGGGAATGGAGCAAAATCAGTACTTGGTCCTGCTAGTGAAGGGGGGGCTGGACTCAGTGACTCTTTGGGGTCCCTTGCAGTTCTGTGAGATGGGTATGTCTCTCTCTCTCTCTCTCTATATTAGGGGGAGGATGGATAGCTCAGTGGGCTAAACCCAGGGCTGTGAGCTCAGCCCTTGAGGGGGCCATTTGGGGATCAGGGCAAAAATCTGCGTGGGGGTTGGCCCTGCCGTGAGCAGGGGGTGGGACTAGATACCTGGGGGGGTCCCTCATTCTAAGAGAAAGTGAAAAACAGCCAAGGGTTGAAAAAAAAGCAGCAGCGGGGGCACAGTGCCAGAGAGCCCGGCGCACGTTCCGCATCCTCACGCTGCACGCTCGATACCCCCACCGGCGCACGCGCTCCCCCGTCGCACCTCCGCCACCTCCTCTCTCGCCCGGCCCCGGCCCGGCCCTCCTGGCTCCACCCGCCGCCCTCCGTCCATCTGCCGCGTCCCCCGCGCGCCCCGCCCCGTCACAATGGGGCCAATCCCGGGGCCGGGCCGCGCCGCGCCGCGCGCTCAGACTCCAGCCGGGCCGGATCGTCGGGGGTCGCGAGCGAGCTGGGGCGGGCCCAAGCAGGCGCTGGTGCCACCTGACGGGGGGAGGGGCAGACGGGGGGGGCGCGAGTCGGGGGCGGTGCCGTGGCGCCGGAGCGGGCCAGATGGGGGGGGGTGCGGTGCGACGGGCGTCGGCCAGTAGGTGGAGGACCGTGCGTGCAGGGCCGGGCGGCCGTAGGAAACGCGGGTCGTGGCGCCCGCCGTGTCCAAGCTGGGGAGGGGGGCGCGCGGGCGCCCCCCGTGGGCGGCCGCCCAGGGGGACGGCGGGGGACGGGTGCCCAAGTTTGGGCAGAGGGAAGCAGTGCCTTCGCCGACGTGCCTCAAGTCAGGGGGCGGTGCTGTGGCGCCGAGGCGGGCCAGCTCGGGGGGGCGGTGCTGCGCGGGCTCCGGACGTGGCCAGCCGGGCGGGCGGTGCCCGGGTACCGGGGCAGCTGTCGGCCTAGCACAGGGGTGCGCTCCCGGGGCAGGCTGGCAGGAAGGGCCCAGTTCCTGTTTGCTGTGTGGGGAAGGGAAGCCGGTGTGGGCGGGGCTGGGGGGCACAGAGCCCCCAGCTAGGGCAATGATCTTTGACCATGAGCGTGGAAGGTGCCTCGCCAACATGAGGAGGGATGTGGCCCCAGAGGGTCCCCTTCTCCCCCTCCCATGGCGAGCAGGCTCCAGAGGGCTGGTTTGGGCTCCAGATAATCTTGTTTAAGGTCCCTGACAGGAGCCCTGGCCAAGCAGGGTGGGTGACTTTCCCCTCTGCCCACATCCCCTCTCGGCTGCAGGGGAGGAGGCTGGCCACACGCTGTACTTGGACAGGCTGATGGTGAGGCTGGCGGGGGAAGGCCGGGGAAAGGCAGCCTTCCATCTGAGCGCCCGGCCCTGCCATCAAGCCTGGGCACTAGCCAGCCCTGGTGCGAGGGGAACTGCCAGCGTCGTGCCACAAACAGACTCCTGGCTCAGGACAGTGCCCCCTTTCCGCACCAGGATTCCCACAGACAGTGAACCAGGAGCAGCCATTTCTCAGGGGTTGGCGAGTCTGTTTCTCAGCCTTGCCCCTCCTGCCCTCTCTGGCTGCAGGCTCAGCAGAGTGGCCGGGGTCAGTATGACCCCTGCGGGAGCTAGCCAGCCTTCTGGGATAGACAGTGCATGAGATTTTTAAAAAATCCCTCTGTCTTCTTGGGTAATTATCTCTCCCTCCCCCCCCCGCATCGCCATTGAGTCTGGGCACTTTGCAGTATTTAACATTCCCCTCCCCCCGTGCAGTAGGGCAGGGCTGTGATTTCTGGGGTCCAGGTGGCAACTGAGGACTCGTCCAGGATCACTCGGGGTGTCTGGAAGAGCAGGGTCTGGGGCTCGAGAGGCTCTCTCAGCTCGGCAGTGGGCACCCCTGAAGTCAGCATTGCTCTCAGGTCCTCGGTGCAGCAGGGCTGGCTCATATGCTGCCAGGAAACGTGTTTGCTTTAAAACAACTCTTCTTGGGACTATTTTAGGTAACACTGGGGAGACATCTTGGTTTGACAAAGCCGGTGTTTGCAGCCTGCAGCCTGCAGCCTGGCTTTCACTGGCGATGGCCCTTTAAAGACAAAGCTTTGCCCACAGAAGTCATGTTCATTTCTTTTTTAACGTTCCTGGGAATGGGTCTGTGACGCTTGGCCAAAAAGGGTTAAACATCCTGCAAAATAAATAACCCTCAAAAGACATGGGGAGATAAGGTTTCTGTTTTTATGTATTTACATATGTATGAGTAGGGTCATATATATAATCAATGTACAATGTAAACCATACAATGTACAAATCATACAATGTAATCAACAGTCCCTGTCTATGCTGTATTCCGATAGTTCAGAGATCAAAAGAACATCCTAGCATTTAAATGAATTGTAAACACAGGATATCTCGGTATTCATCTCTCTTTGAAATGTACTGTGAATGGTGGAGGAACAAGCACATGGCTTTGTGTTAATTCGTATAGCTAAGTACCTTCTCTTGTGGATAAGGGAGAAGCGGTGGATGTGGTATACCTAGACTTTAGTAAAGCATTTGATACGGTCTCGCATGATATCCTTAACGATAAACTAGGCAAATACAATTTAGATGGGGCTACTATAAGGTGGGTGCATAACTGGCTGGATAACCGTACTCAGAGAGTAAAAGCAGCAGAGAATCCTGTGGCACCTTATAGACTAACAGACGTTTTGGAGCATGAGCTTTCGTGGGTGAATACGATGAAGTGGGTATTCACCCAATCACCACGAAAGCTCAATGCCCAAAACTCTTTTAGTCCTAATAAGGGGCACAGGACTCGCTGCTTTACAGATCCAGACTAACACGGTACCCCTCTGAATCTTGACTGAGATAGTTATAATGGCTCCCAATCCTGCTGGAAAGGTTATAACACGGGTCCACAGGGGTCTGTATTTGGGACATTCTGTTCAATATTCTTCCAACGACTTAGAGATGTGGCATAGAAAGCACGCTTAATTAACGTTCAGAGATACCAATGGAGGGAATTGCAACCGTGCTTTGTGAGAAGGGCAAATGCAAAATGATCTGGACAAATTGGAGAAATGGTCTGAGGTAAACCGGATGAAGTTCAATAAAGACAAGATGCAGAGTGCTCACTTAGGAAGGAAAATCAGTTTCACACAACAGAATGGAAAGGAACTGTCTCGGAAGGATATGGGCAGAAAGAGATGGTAGGGGTCAGTAGTGGACCACAAGCTAAATATGAGTCAACAGGTGATGATGTTGCAAAAAGCAAACATGATTTGGATGCTTAACAACGGTTGTATTGTAACAAGACACGAGAAGTATTTTTCGCTCGCTCCTGCCTGGTTAGGCCTAAACCGGAGATTTGTGTCCAGTTCTGGCAACCCCGCATTCAAGAAAGATGTGGAGAATCTGCAGCCACGGCGTCCAGAGAAGAGCAAAAGAATGATTAAAGGTCTTGAGAACATGACCTATGAAGGAAGCGCTGAAAAGAATGGTTTGTTTAGTTTGGAAAAGAGAAGACTGAGAGGGGACAGTGATAGCAGTTTTCAGGTATCTAAAAGGGTGTCCAAATCAGGAGGAGGGAGAAAAACTTGTTCACTTCAAGCCTTTAATGATAGAACAAGAAGCAATGGGCCTTAAACTGCAGGCAAGGATTTAGGTTGGACGTTAGGAAAAAGTTCCTAAACTGTCAGAGTAGTTAAACACTGGAATAAATTGCCTAGGGAGGTTGTGGAATCTCCATCTCTGGAGATATTTAAGAGTAGGTTAGATAAATGTCTATCAGGGATGGTCTAGACAGTATTTGGTCCTGCCGTGAGGGCAGGGGACTGGACTCGATGACCTCTCGGGGTCCCTTCCAGTCCTAGAGTCTATGAATCTATGACTCTATATGAATAAACCAGTGATGGACCTCCTTCAAAGTCATCCTAATGACCTCTTGTTCCCTGAGGAACTCCAACTTGTCAAAAGACATGAAATTTTCTAAAAGATCCTTGGGTCCTGATTCTGTCAGCTCAGATCTGCTTAGGCTTCATCAGAGGAAGTTTGACTCGCAAGACTGAGGTCCCAGTTGGGCTATGAGATTTGGATGTTGGACTTTAACCTATGAACTATATCTGAAAGAACTCTTTGCAGCTACAAAGCTCAGCATCTCTGCTGTGAATCTGCACCTCAGCAAACTCATATCTGTATGTATATTGATCTTTTAATCATACTCTCTCTTTATTACGAAACAAAAGTTTAGTTTAGTTTTTTAATAAGAATTGGCTGTAGCATGTATTTGGGTGAGACCTGGAACATTCAGTAACCTGGGAGGTGATGTGTCCAATCCTTTGGGATTGGTAGAACCTTTTCTTTTATATGATGAACTAAGATTTACAGAAATTTTCATATTTGACATGGATACCTGGATGGAGGCCTGGGCAGGGGCAGTCAACCTGTGGCTCTGGAGCCATGTGCGGCTCTTCAGAAGTTAATATGTGCTGGGGGGGCTCACTGCTTAACCCCTGGCTCTGCTACAGGCCCTTCCCCCTTCCCACCCCCTCCCCTGAGCCTGCCATGCCCTCGCTCCTCCCCCTCCCCAGCCTCCTGCACACCACAAAACGGCTGATCAGGAGGGAGGGGGACGCACTGGGAGCGGGGGGAGGGGGTGATGTATTACTGTGGCTCTTTGGTAATGTACATTGGTAAATTCTGGCTCCTTCACAGGCTCTGGTTGGCCAGCCCTGCTTTAAGGGAACTGTGTTGTTTGCACTTCTGAGTAACCAGTGAGGTAGTAAAAGCTGTTTTATGCTGCTTGGTAAATCTAAACATTGGAATATCCACCAGCTTTTGGGGATTGTCTGCCCCATTCTTTGCAGTTCATCCTAATTGAGTGACCACAGCCGGCTCCCCAACAGGACCCTGGTCACGGTGGCGTAGTCATGCTTGGATACCCATTACCGCAGGTTAATTGGGTTTTTGGATCAGAACCACCTGCTTATCAAATTTAATTTTGATATTGGCGAGTTTAAGGGTTAAAAATCAGTTACAGTGAGTGACCCATGATCAAGATCCTGACAGAAAAAGCCTGGAAGAATCGTGCTCACGGGGGGGGTTGTCTTTTAAGAAAAAGGCCCCAGAGCAGGAACTGAAAAATGTGTTAATTGCTAGTGATAAGGAAGCAGACCCAGTGAAAATGCTTGCAATGAGAAACCAGCAGCTAGAACTTGAACAAAAGCAAAAAATAGCTGATACAGAAGGAGAAGCTGCTTAAAGAGAACACTTGTGTTTTGAACATGAACCAAGAATGGCATATCTTCAATTGCAGGATGCAGAAGCTAAGGCAAAAGTGGATAAACTTAAGCTCCAACTCAAGAGAATAAAGGAACAACAGGAACTGTATCATCCTGAAAAGCCAGCTCCTCTCAACAGCAAAGATGGGGATTGAATCTATCCAATTTGTAGCAATGTTGGTAGGTTGTTTGACTCTAAGCAGTTGTCTGTTTGTAACCAAATTTACCCCAACACTGCCACCTTTATGTAATGCTTCTCTTGTGAGCTCAGGTGAAGGTAACCCCATAACTTGTGCAGAGAGTGTAAAAGTCAATGGTAAAAGCTGTTTAGGGCAAATTACAGCTTCTAACATCACTCTTGTTAAAGCAGATCTGGTCAAAAAGGAAGCAGCAAAGAATCCTGTGGCACCTTGTAGACTAACAGACATTTTGGAGCATGAGATTTCGTGGGTGAATAACTTCGTATTCACCCACGAAAGCTCATACTCCAAAACGTCTGTTAGTCTATAAGGTGCCACAGGATTCTCTGCTGCTTTTACAGATCCAGACTAACACGGCTACCTCTCTGATACTTGTCAAAAAGGAAGTTTATTTACCAAATCAGAGTGTGAATATTGTAATCCACTATGAGTTTACCGTACGTGTGCTTTTAGCCAGAATCCACCTTGAATGGAATGGTGCTAAGCATGAAGCTGTAACTGGTGCAAGGAAGTTCTTGCCTGAGAATCTTTTGATTGGGGATTATATTAAAGCTTTGTTCAGTCAGGTTAATGTAAATCAGTCACAGGAAAGAAATAATCTTGAACCTGTGTCTACCTGGGGCAAGGCTTTGCCTATGGAGAGTTTCTCCAAATGCTTCTCTGAGAAAGATAGCTGTTTATCTGTGCAAAAAGCCAATGCGTATGTGGAAGAAATTGCTGAGTATCTGTCTGGTATCTCAGAAGTGAATCTGGCATTAGCTAAGTCTCGGGGAAATGTTTCTCTAGAGCAAATTAAAGTTGGTGATCAGGTTAAAGCCCTGACTGAGGAAGGAAGGGGGACAGTCTTGGTGAGTGATGAATTGTTAGCTAGTGAAGTTTGTGAAAGTAAGCCTGAAAAAGGTAGAAATGATTTGTTTAAAGCAGCTCAGTGTAGCTTGCAAATGTGACACCATCACATTAGGCCTGAATAAAGACTGTATTTATATCTGCCTTTGTATTTTCCACTCCATGCATCTGATGAAGTGGGTTTTAGCCCACGAAAGCTTATGCCCAAATAAATTTATTAGTCTCTAAGGTGCCACAAGGACTCCTCATTGTTTTTGCTGATACAGACTAACATGGCTGCCACTCTGAAATCAGTGTAGTGAGACACTTTTTGTGGAAAGCAACAGTTTATCTGTTGAAGGAAAAACTGTTTTCAGTTGTTTGTCTGTTGCAAATAGCAGTGTGCCTAATGAAGGAGAATGTACCTCCAGCCTTTTGTCTGTGGAGCAGACAGAAAGTGCTTCTAGGTTTATGCTGCTTAAGAATTTATCAGTTGACCCAGAGTTGGTTCTGGGTACAACTAAGGCCCAGGAAGGGAATGTTCCTAAGTTTGTGTCTGCTGGGGAGAATGATATTGTGACCACACATGACTTCAGAGGCTTCTCCTGGAATGTTTCTCCTGGCCCCATGAGGCAGACTCTGGCATGGGTGACCTCATCCCTGCTCTGCTCCAGAACGCCTCTCCCAGTATTATTCTTGGAAGGCCACCCTCGGCCAGTTGGCTGGCCCATCCCCCAGCTTCCAAGGACTCACCCAGTCCAGGACAGCAGGGCTGGCCCCTGCACTCTGCTCAGCTGCCAAGGCCAAGCATTGGCAGCCTTGAGTCCTGTGCTCAGCCCAGACACAGACACCAGGACCTGGCTCTCAGATTGGCAAAGGAGCTCCACAAAGTGACTGCAGGGCTCAGCATGTCTGGGGTCCAGGCTGCACACCCAGGGCTTAGCTGACACTCTTGATATTGTGGCTACAAACTTTCAACACCAATGCACGCCCTCCTCCCTCACTCTGTCCAGTGGGTGTGCAGTGTCCCTTGCCCTGCCACTGCGTGTGCCTGTCCCCCATCTCCTTGGCATCATCCTGTCCCTGTATGTGTCCAGGCCTCCCCCAGCACCATATATCCTTACTCCCACGTGTATCTGGAGTGGCCCTGTGCCATTGCAGGGTTCACCTTCCCAGCCATCTGTCACCCTGTAGGACTGCTGCTGGCTGAGCCCAGATCCTACCTGCTCCCCCATGCTGCCCTCTCCTCTGAGGACCAGCCATGCTCCCAAGCTGCCCTCTGCCACCCTGCACTTCCTCCCCCTGGCAGTCAGTGCATGGGGCAAAGCCTGCTGGTACCTGGCTTAGGTGTTACTGCGGGAGGGCTGCAGGCCTAGAGCCCTTTGGAAGGGGGGCCTTTATCCCTGTCTCCAGCCAGGTGGGAGGGAAGAGCATGTGCTTTGTGTCCCCCTGAGGTGATGCCCAGCTCCGAGCACTGGGTCCCTGCCCCCACACACAGGATGCCAAGGGACATGCACCTAGGGAGGGAGGTGCACAAATCTAAGCAAAGGTTTGTAGTGGGAAGGCACAAGGGCGTGTGCTGCCCCCAGAGAAGAGAGGGTCCTGCGCTCCCGGCAGGGCTGTGGGGCCAGAGTCCTGCTGCTGCTTGCTGCGGCGAGTGAGAGCTCCAGAGACCAATGGGCCCAGTTCAGGCAGTTTGCAGGGTTCCCATGGAGGAAAGGGCATCGTAGGGGGGAGTCCCAGCTCAGCCAGCCAGGCCCAAGGGTCCCCTCACAGGGCCTCTGAATGTGAGTGAAGTGGAGGAAGTAGCCCGAAGCCAAGGCCTAGCTAGCAATCCAGTCCTTTCAGCGTTTAATGTGATTACAGAGCAGTGCAGAGAGCCTGGGGCCGCAGCAGGTTGCCCCAGCCCCGCTCTGTGTTGTACTGACAGAGATAAAAAGTCTGACCAGCAGAACTAACCAAGGAAGGAGGGACTAAGTCCAAGCCCATTGCAACCAGCGCCGCCAGCTGGAACCAGCTCCCCGGCTGCGGGGGAGCAGCTAGGGTGGTGACCATCAGCCATTGAGGAGTGCAGGGCCGGGGTGAGGGCTATTCAGCACTATGCTCTGAATGGAGGCAGGGGCTGGGGTCTCATGGCCTTGTTGGACTCCAATGCAGAGCACAGCTGGCAGGACACACTGGCGTGGATTCCGAGAGCCTGCACAGAGGCATGCCCTGACCAGACCCCGTGAGGGTGGGTGCGGAGCGGAGCAGAGCAGAGCAAAGCAGGAAGGGGAAGCTGCAGCAGGTCAATCTGCCAGCTCCACATTGAAGGAAGGTTTATTGGGAGCTGTGTGACACTGCTCCCAGGCCCCACTCGCAGCCAGCAAGGCAGGTCCCTACAGCACCTGCTGCTGCTACATGACATCTCTGCACCCTGTAAATCCCAGGGTCCCTGTGGACGAAGCGGATGCCTCCAGGGAGCTGCCATTTCCCTGTCTCTTCACAGCAGGGATCCCTGCACCTGCTTGGTGCTGAGCAACTTCTGCTTCTGCCGTGAGGTCATGTCTGCACCCACGTAACTGTACCAGAACAGGGCACCCTCAGCTGGTGCAAAAGTGTGTGCCAGGACTCGGATTCGTTAGCCACTAGGCAAACGTGTCCAAAGAACACACCTGTGGGAGGCTCCTTGCCACAGCACTGGCTTCTGCGGTGGCCATGCAGAGACCCCACGCATCCCAATAATACCAGCCCATGCCATCTGCTGCCCGAGGAAGGCCTGTTTCCCTCGCTGGAATAGCTCTTCCTATCACAAATCATGCCAGCAGGGAGGCTGGGGAAGCCCCCCCGGCTCTCAATACATCTCATCCCAGTTATCTGAGCAAGGCATGGGGGGGAGAGGGATGTCCATATGTAAACAGCCACAGACAGCATGAGAGCACCGTTGCGCAATGACGGAGGACGACCCTGGAGAGGGTCATGCCCCAGCTGAGGGAGGGGAGCAGGGAGTGGGCACAGACATGACAGGGCTTGGCGGGGTGCGATGGGGTCTGCACCAGAAAGAGGAGCAGAGCAGGAGATGGGTGATGGCCTTGGGGGAGGACTAGCCAGACAGCCCAGGCCTGGGGTCACGGCTCCCCGCTGTGCTTGATCAGGTAGCCACTGAAGGTGACGTAGGTGTCGTACTCGTCACTGAAGACTGCGTTCTCCCGCTCGCCCTTGAAGAGACGCACCCAGACCTCGTCCTGCTCCTGCAGCTCCAGCATGACGCTCTGGCTCTGCATGATGCTCCGGTCACTCTGCTGGGCATAGAGGATCACCACCTCGACCCCGTTCTTCACCATGTGCAGGTAGGTCTCCTTCTGGTTCCAGGTGTGCACGTTGAGTGCGAAGTAGTAGATGCCAGGCACGTAGCAGTAGAACTTGCCTGTGAACATGTTGAAGTGGCCATAGAGGTTGACAAACTCAGTGTCGAAGAGCAGCGTCTGGTAGTAGTCATTGCTGTGCAGAGGTTTCTTGCGGCCCACGGAGAACGCAGCGTAGTGACTTTTGCATGGCTCCCCCGTGGCCCCGATGCTTCCTTTCTGGCCCTTGGGCCCCGTGTGGCCCCTGCTGCCCGCCGATCCGGCTTTGCCAAACTTGCCCTGCAGGCCTCGCTCGCCCTTGTCTCCTTTCTCACCTGGGCAAGGCAAGACGGATGTTGTTTGCACTGGAGAGGCCAGCACCATCCTTGCCCACTCAGAACAGCCAGCTGGGGCTGGATGAAGCACACAACTGTAGTGCCAGCCCCAGGGCGTGAGGCGGGCACAGCAAAACAGGTTCCCAAGCAGAGCCGAGTGCCTGCTCATCCTCACTGCAGCACCCCAAATGTTATAGCTCTCTCCCCGGAGGCCACTCAACTCCCAGGACTTAGCTTGGGCTGCGTTCCCACCCACAAGCCTCAGTGCTCTCTGCGCCCTGCCAGCCCCACTCTGTAGGGACTCCGGCTTTCCCAGCCACCAACCTTCCCTAGCTCTCCCGCAGGCATTCCTGCAGCTCCATGCATGGGCTACCAGCTCTGGCTGCCCTGCAGGCCCAGCACGTCCCTGCAGCATTCCCAGGGTGCCCAGAGGTTGTTAACGCCTGGTGCCTTTGCTCAGATTCTGGGCTGATTCCCAGGCTGTAGGGCAGTGCTGGTGCCACAGTCCCCTTCTCTTCTACCGAAGGCAGCCCTGGGCTGAGGCTGAGTCCAGTTCTGCCCATTGATGATACCGAGAGGCCCCAGGCCTGAACAAAATGCTCCCTGAGCCGCTGCCATGTTTTCTTGTGCTCCAAGGTCCCCTGCCCATGCCCAGACCCACGTCCTTTGCGACCCTGGTTCTCCCTGGTCGATGCCCATACCCCCCGCTCTGCTCTGTGCAGTGACTTGGGATTGGGTGTTCTAGCCTCTGGCCCTTGGCTTCAGCACAAGGAGCGTTTCAAAATCTGACCCTAAAGAAACTGAACCATGAGGTTTGTCCAAGAGCAGCAGCGCCAGTGACCAGAGTGGTGCCCAGGGAGACAAGTGACAGCAGCAGCTGGAGCCCAGCCCCACACATGGGCCTGGGAAGACGCTCCAGGCGAAATGCTGCTCGGTGCCCTGGCAACATGGAGGCCAGGTGGCATTTCAGGCTTCAGGCCTTCCCGAAAAGCTGATTCCCACTGCCCAGCACTCGGGGGTGCCAGGGGCCCCTGGATGAGCTGAGAGCACCTGACTCCCACTCTGCATCGCAGGGCAGCACTGGGGGCCTTGTGGATGAGGCTGTGAGGGGAGGTGGAGACACAGAGCTCCATTGTGCCCCAGCCTCTGGCCTCACACTGCCCTCCAGTCCAGGCACTGCTGAGGGGAGCGGGATTCGCCTGTCCCCGTGGATCCAGGATTCTGTCCCAGCCCCCTCTGCACTGTCCAGCCAGTGAGGTGGCAAGGTCCTCTTACCTTTCAGGATGGTGATGTTGATGTGGGGCAGGGGCGGGTACATGGGGTAGACAGAGGAGTGAGTGGGGGGGTCGCAGCAGCGCACGCACTGGGAGCGGGGAGGCTGCTTGTCCGGGTTGCGATGATATTTCTCGTGCTCTCGTTCGGCCCTGGAAGGTACCAATCAAAGAGCAGCACTGAGACCTCAGGGTGGGAGCTGAGAAAGCAGCCTCAGCGACCCCTGGGACGAGGGTGCTGCCCGGGATGCACTGAGGAGGTGAGGGGAGCCTGCTGCCCTAGGGACCTGCTGTGTGTTGGGGAAGCCGGCCACCCCAGTGACCTGAGCAGTGGAGAGGTGAGCTGCTGCCCTCCCCATATGCGCCCCAGCTGGGGAGTACCCCACCACCCTTTCCCTGGCCCTCCCCCAGGAGCAGGCGTTTCCAAGCGACGTCTTCAGCCTCCTCTCCTAGTGACTGCAGGCCTGGGGATGCCTATTGCCCCACCTGGGGCAGAGCCTCCTTCAGCTCAGGCCATGTGCTGGCTGCTCTGGGAGGCCAAAGAGCCCAGCTGAAGCCCCGCCCGTGGTGGCGCCCCCGCCCCCTAACCTGGCAGCGTGGCGGTGGGATGGTGTCCGCTTTGCCTGTCCCTGCTCCTCCTCGGGGGGGCTGGGCTGGCTCAGCGTGGAGTCGGGCAGCAGCAGGCAGGCCAGCAGCAGGAAGCTCAGTGCCCAAGGCCCCTCCATCCTGCTGGGGGAAAGACCAGTGGGGAGGTCAGGCCCCGAACAGTGGTGGGTTTATCGCAGAGACGGACATGCAGTGCACCCCACGAGGCCCTGGACTGGCTGTGGGGAGCAGCAGTATGCAGAACTGTGGGGAAGGGGCTGAGGGGGCTGCACTGCCTCGGCTCCACCTTGGGTTGCCAATTCTGGTTGGACGTATTCCTGGAGACTTAATCCCATGACATTATCATTAATTAAAGATTAATCTTCAATTCCTGGAGACTCCAGGCCAAGCCTGGAGGGTTGGCAACCACAGCCCCCCCACCCTTGCAGCACCAAGGAGCCACTGAGAACTGGGTCACAAGGTCTGTGGCAGCCCCATCTTGGAGAGGCTGCAGGGCCCTTCCTGGTCCCAGTGCCCCCCACCCTGCAGGCCGAAGGGATGCCCTAGGCTGGGCTGGGCAAGTGGCCAGGGCCTGCGAGGAGCAGTGCAGGTGTAACTGCTGGTCTCTTTGCTTGTCCTCCCTGCAGTGGGTTTGGGCTGGGCTAGAACCCCATGGGTGTGTGGAGGGGGGACAGCCTTCCTTCACCCCACCCTGCACTGCACCGGGAGCAGCGAGCAGGCTGCACTGAGGCATCCTGGCCTCTCCCTCCCCCTCCCCGTGAGAAAGCCGCTCCCAGGTGTGCATGGCCCAGGCCCAGCCCCAGAGCAAGGTGCAGGAGTGGATGGGCCCGGGCTGGGCTGCATGCATTCCTGCTGGTTGCAGTGGCTGTTTATGGGAATGCCACCGGGGCTGCACATGAGCCCGGCCCAGGAGGGGGCTGACAGCTGGTGCTGAGTGGGGCACTAAGGGATTGGCAGCGTGCCTGCTTGGAGGGAGAGGCACCGGCAAGCATGCTACCTGGGGGCAATCCAGAATCTGGGAGGGGAAGCAGCCTGGCAGTGAGCTGCACCAGGCAGGGGAGATGGTGGAAGCTCCATCACGTGGACCAGGCATTAGGGAGGCAGCACACCAGGACATCGGGCAAGGGGTCCAGTAGGCCTCTCCCAGCTCTGGCTCCTCAGAACTTCTAGCAAGTCAGAGCCGGGCACCACATTCTGAGCTGCTGCCCACTGCATAGGGGCAGGAGGGAAGAGAGACCCTGCCAGCCCCACCCAGCAGCCCTAGCTCCTGTTTTGCCGATTCATTAAAATCCACATCATCCTTTAAGCAGCTCTAGGCTCTGTCTCCCCTTCCCCAGTGCTGGCCTGGGTCTCGGCAAGCCCAGGAATGACCACTGTGCCGGCTTTACACAAAATGCTTCTGGCCACAGCAGGCCCTGGGCGGCTGCTCCAGCTGCATCCTTCCCTGCAGCCAGCCCTGCCCCACAGGTGCCAGAGGCCTGGCCACAAACCTTCCCTCCACCCTCAAACAGCCTTACCCCGCTTGCGCCCAGCCCCAGCGGCGCTGGACTAGGAGGAATATCGGCATCGGGCCCAGCACCCAGAGCCAAATGCCGCTTGCTGACCCGGGTGGGCCTGGGCTAGCTAGGGGCTGCTCCAGCAGAGCCAGGCATGAGACTCCCTGGGACAGCGCTGCTTGCCTGCAAGCCGAGGGGAAATCCGGGGCAGGGTGGGCAGATGCTGTGTCAGCTTGTCTCCCGCCCCCACTCCGTGCCTTAGCATTCAGCGCTGGGCAGGGCGTTACCTGGGGTGAGAGAAGGTGGGGCTAACACTCGTGCCAGCTCATGCAGTGCGTAGTCAAGCCTCCCTCGGGCTGCTGCCCTTGGCGTCGTGAGTGAGGACTGCGGAACCCCTGGCCACAGCACTCGAGCTTCGCCTGCTGACTGGAAAAATAATCAGCAGATAATGGCATCTCTGGGGATGAGTGTGAAGGTTTGTCGCCTGCAGAGGTAGCTGAACAGCTGGCCAGAGGTGTCGGGTCGCTAGCCCTGGCTGTCCAGCAGAGCCAGGTGTCTGCAGAGCGCTTGGCACACTTCCCCCAGTGACAGCCTGGAACCTCTCCGGTATGGCCAGGATTTCCCTGTGTAACATGAGCCCGTCCTGACTTCCCCAGGGACTCAGTAGCACCAGAGCCCGCCCCAGACACGGGTCCCATCAGCTGCCTGCTAAGCAGCTCCAAGGGCCCAGGAGAGGGCAGAGCTGGCGGGGGGGGCGCATCTCTCATTGGGCTCCTCCCCCCATGCCCCTCCCCTGGGTTGTGGCCAGATGGGCAGCAGCACCATGGTGCCCTGGGGTTGGCTGGGCGCTCAAGAGCAGCCTTTCCCCAGCTCAGCCCCTTTTTTCTCCTCCCAGCCCCTCAGTACTGGGCTCGGAGAAGAGGTTTCTTGCTAGCACCTGCCTCTCTGCTGCCACCAAGCCCTGGCCCCACCTCTCCAATCTGGCACCCAGTGTCGTGTACACCTGGCAGCGTGGGTGAGAAAGGGCACATTGCACAGTCAGTGCCAGGCAGGAAACAAAGCACCTCTAATGCCAGGGTGTGACGAATTGGGAATGTTCTTAATGTTTGCTCTGAATACTGTGTTGGTGCCTCAGTGTCCCCTACGCAGTTCTTAATATCTAGGTGGTGGGATAAGGGGGTGTGATTGCTGCAGAGCAAAGGACCAGTGCACCTAAATGCCGGGGCACTCTGTCTCCTAGCAACTGGATGGCCTGGGCCCCTCCTCTGCAAAGGTGCCAGCTGAAGGTGTTGGAGACAAAGGGATCAGGTGACCTCCTGGCCCGGGAAAGGGCTGAGCAGAGAGGAAGGGGCTGGAGGGGGTTGTTTAGTCGGGAGCTGCCTGGAGACGAGGAGTGAAGTGCAGACTCTTCTGGCTCACTGCCCCCAGAATGGACCTGGCCGAGGGGTCCAGTTCGCTGTATCTACAGGCTCTGTTTTAGACCTGCTCCTGTCATCCCAATAACCTCTGTTTTACTAGGCTGGCCTGAGAGTCACGGTCTGGACTGCAAAGTGGGGGTGCAGGACCCTGTGGATTTCCCAGGACCCCGCCTGGGTGGGCTTGGCTGTGGGAAGCACACGGAGGGGCAGAGGATGCTGAATGCTCCAAGGAGAGACCCAGGAGGTGAAGCCGTGTGAGCTTCTTGCCCTGAACAAGTCTGCTCCAAGGGAGAGGAGGCTCCCCAAAGTCCTGACTGGTTTTGTGGGGAGCTGTTCCAGAGCATCGCCCGGTGACTCCATGACACAGGGCACATGCAGGCCCCTCTCCCCACAGAACACAAAAGGGGCAGTGGCAAAGGGGCCAGCTGCCACCCTGGGATCAGAAGCTGGTGGCCCAGCTGGCAGCCAGCACTCAGCAGGAGCCTGCCTAGTGCCTCTTTTCAGAAAGAGTTTTAAGGAAACAAAGCCTATTTTTCCAGAGAGATTGAAGTCTTCTGGCAACCAGGAGCCCAGCTGGGAGCCAGCAGCCAAAGGAGATGGGCTCTTGGAGCGTGAGACCGTGTGCTCAGCGTGAGGCCAAGGATAATAGTTGCATTTGCCCATGGCCCCACGCTCCTTGCCGGGCAGCCGCTCTCCCTTGCGCTTATCCTGCTCAGCCCGTTTTGAGTCACGGCAGAGTCCAGACAACGCCAAGGAGAGGGGCGGAGCCCTCGGCATCTCCTGGCCTGCAGCAGCCCTGCTGGTACGCAGGGCCCTCCAGGGCCCTCTGCAGTGGGTGACTCGGTGCATGGACAGGACCCTCTGCAGACACACAGGCACAGATGGAGTAGCAGAAGCCAAGGCTTTTCAGGGGGCCATGCCTGAGAAGCCAGACAGCTGTCATGGAGAGCACTGCTGCCGCTAGAGGCCTCGTGCCGGCCCGGGGACCACGGGGGAGGAGGCGCTGCAGGGCATTGCTAGCTAAAGCTGCTCCAATCCAGGGTGCTGCAGCACTTCCCCCCCCGAGGGCCTGATCCAGAGTGCCCACAGCGCTCCTTGGCCTGGTGCCTCTGGAACCCAGGCTCTGCCGGGACAGGTTAAGGCACAGGTATGACAGGCCTGGGCACCTGAAGTCAAGGGGTTACAGCAGAATTTGCTTTTGCTTTTACAGCCAGGCTCGGAATAGGGACACTTGGGTGCACGGGACACATGGGCAGCGTGAGCAGTTGGCCACATCAGGGCAGCTGCAAATTCCTCGTCTCTCTGGTTTGTGGAGGGAGTTCAAGGGCAGAATATTTGGTTTATGAGTCATATTAATTACAGCTGACAGCAGCCCAGAGGGGAGGAGGACCAGAGGTGGGGAGGGGTGGGGTGGGGAGGGAAACACCAGCCCACGTGTACTCTTGGCAAAGGGTTCCAGCCCCTCATTCATCCCCCCCGGGGTGCCTGCCCCATGGGGGAGGCTGGGTGTCCCCTGCCAGTGGCACAGCAGGGACACGGTGCCCTCTCCAATGCTCTCAGCTGCTGAGTGAGGGCAGAGGGCACAGACTGAGAATCTCAGGGAAGCCCCATGATCTGAGCTCAGCCAGGCACCAACCTCCTCGCCCTGCCTAGGAGCCTTACACACTGCAGACAGTGACCTGAGTGCACACACTCCATGGGCAAAGCCTGTTCGCAGGCTGCACAGGGAGCTTGGAGCTCATGTTCTCTTCCCTGCTCCCCAGCCTCTCCCCACAGTGACTGGCCATCACTCCCCCGCTGGCCTGCCCCTTCCTTCCCATCTCTCAGGGACAGAGACACAGCAAATCAGCTGGAGAATTCCAGAGGAGACCCTGCCGCCCCCCTGGGAAGCAGTGATGCCCTGACAGGCCTGGTTTCCTTAACCCTACGCTGCCCTTTGACTGTGTGCTTGGGTGTGTGAGCATGTGCCAGTGTACTCGTGCATGCATGAGAGTTGTGTAAGTGTGCATGCACATGGATGAGTGTGTGAGAGTGCCTGAGTGCATGCAGAGATGCAGGGCTTGCCGCCCCAAGCACGCGCTTGGCGTGCTGATGCCTGGAGCCGCCCCTGCAGAGATGCACACGCTGTGACTGTGGAAGTCTGGCTCTTTCTCTGCTGTATCATAAGCCAGGGAAAAGAGGCTTCCAGTTGTTAGGCGTTTCCCGCTGGAACCCAAAGCAGCCCCAGTCTTTGAGAAAACCCATCTCCTGGGGTCTGCTCAGCTGGGCTGACAAACCTTAACCAGGAAATTCCCATTGAGACAAAGCAGTTCGTTTCTCAGGCCATCCTGGGGCAGGAAAAGGAGGCAAACACCTGCTCACATGGCTCACATGCTGTGCACAGAGCTGGCCAAGCTCACACTCGCCACCTCACACAGCTACACGCACGCACAGACAGACAGACACACTTGCACTCTTACTACCCAGACTTTGTTTTTTCCTGTCCAGGCTGGAAGCTCTCCAGGAGAGGCCTGGGATATGTAAATTCACTTCCTGAGAAATCTTCAAGCCTGTAAGGCAAAACAGCCTGAAATAAATCCTAGGCAGAATTAAGGACCGGGCTGAACTGAGCACAAATCCCAGCAGTGAGAGGAGGAGGGGCCCAGGCAAGGCCTGGTAGGCATGGGGAAGGGGAGCTGGAGATGGGCAGCTGGACTGTGTACCCACCCCGCTTCCCCATCCTTGGGGTTTCCGGGGTGCAAGGACATGATGCAGACACAGGCCTTCCCTGGCTTCTTGTGACAAAGCCAGGAAACAAGCCCCTCTTACCCAGCAAACACTGCAATGGACATGGGACCAAGCAAGCACGTCACTCCCCTGCCCCCCACGGACATGCCAGGCTGTGGCAGGGCAGTGGCACATCACTGGAGCTGTTGGCACTGTCTGTCCTTAAGGGCCTTTGACCCAGATGCCTGGTGTAAGGACTGAGTAGGCTGGGGCACCTTTGTTGTTGACGCCAGCCCTGCCCCGGGGAAGGGTGCAGCCAGGCAGCGCCAGCAACTGCTCTGGGAGCGCAGAGCTGCTCCGAGCCATGCTAGGGAAAGCGGAGGTGTGTGCTCAGCGCTAGGGCCCCCGGCTCTGTCAGCCCAGACGCAGCGGCAGGGGACAGCAGGAGATCTGAACAAGCACTGTCATATCCCAGCCTAGGCTCCAGGGCCCTGGAGCTCCCTGGAAATTGCGGGCTTAGGCCCAAGCCGAGGGCTGCATGTGCTCCCTGCTGCTGGCGAGCTCATGTAGTGGGGGATCTGTGTGCCATGATCCCAGGGGAGCTCCAGCTGAAGCCCCGGGTGCAGCCTTTGTTTGACCATTTGAACAGGGGCAGCCCCTGGCATTGGGCAAGCTGCTAAGCACCCCGATGCCCCTGCACAAACACCCAGGGCCTTGCCAGCCCGCCCACCTCCCTCACACGTACTTGTGGCAGGTTTGACGCCTCGGTGGCTGGAGCCCAAGGTGCTGGCCGTGCTGGAACTGTTTCTCTCACCCTCTCTCGGTGCGTTTCGTCTCCCTACAGCATCCCCCTTGAGCTGCCACTTCCAACCCCTACTGGGGTGCAGGGAGGAGGGAAGTGGGGGGCCTGGCCCAAGGCAGCTCTGCTCCCTGCCCCTCTAGCGCAGCCTCTGCTCCTTCTACGCCTGGGCGGAAACGCAGTCTCTCCAGCGTAAAGGAGGAGAGGGAAGAAAAGAGACAAACCCGGCAAAGCAGCCCTCCCCCTGCCAGATGTGAGCTGCAGCAGAGAGCAGGGCCTGTGTTAACCATGTATGCGCCCAGCCCCTCCCAGGCCCAGCACTGCCGCCCGCTCTGCCCAGGACAAAGATGGTAGGTTTAACGTGCCAGGACAGACCTCCAGATGTCTGAGGCTGGAGCCAAGGGGGACAGACCCCAGCAGCAGTGGCTCAGCTCAGCAGAATGATAAGCCCAAATCCCCTGCAGTGCCACAAGGCTCTCGGCCAAGCCCCCAGGCGTGTCTGAGACTGGAACGGTGCCGGGCAGCCCAGGAGTTGGGGAAGTTATTTTCACAGGTGCAGGCAGAGCCTGTGCCAGCTGGACACAGAAATGCAGGGCCAGCTCCTGGGTGCTGCACCAGAGCCCCTGTTGAGCTGGCTGCAGCCTGCAGCCTGGCCTGGGGCTGCTGGAGGATGCTGAGGCTGCAGGGAAGCCTGCTGGGGCACAGCTGAGACAGCTGCACTGGTGTGTGCAGGAGGGGAGGTTGCAGGCTGCTCACCCTACAGGGAGCACAGCCTATGCCCTGGGGATGTGAGGAGAGGGCTGGGCTTTTCCAGGGCACTTGGCAGTAGGGTTCCCCAATCCTCACGGAAGTGTGGCACTTTAGAGAGCAGCCACCACAGCTCTCGGCTTCCTATGGGCAGCGAGTGTCAGGGCAGGGGGCCCAGGCTTTACTGATCTAACCCTGGAGCCATCCCAGCCTGCTGGCTCCTCCCCCCTCCGGGGTTAGATCAGGAAAACCTGGGCCCCCTGCCCTGACACTCGCTCCCCACCAGCTGGGACTCTGGGTTCTCCCCAGGAGCGGAAGGCTCCAGCCCCAGAAGCAGGGTTGGCCCATGTCCTCCAGTCCTTTCCAGCCCATCCCTGGGCCCAGGGGAGGCCCATCCCCTAGCGTCTGTTCTCTAGGGTTGGTTTAACAAGAGCAGCAGCTGCTTGGGCCCAAGCCCTGGCCTGGGAGCAGCGTCTGTTCCTCATTGTCTCTGTACCTGGTTGCACTCTCCGGTCCTCCCTGGCCTCCAGCTGCTAGGTGGGCGAGTGCAGGGGGAGCAGCCGGGAATGGTAGCGCGAGGCTGTGCTCACACCCTTGCCTGGGTAATTCCTTAACCCCATGCGAATGCCAAGAAAAAGCAGCTGGGAGCGGGGTGGGGAGGAGCCAGCAAACTGGGATTCTGTCCCACACGTGTGGTCTTGTCCTGCTGGTCCCATGTGCAAGCTGGAGTGCTGGCAGCGGCCTGCCTGGGAGCTGCCAGGGTCTGAGCAGCCAGCTGCATCCCAGGCACTCAGCAGGATCAGAAGGGAAACCGGCTTCTCTTGCTTGCTCATCCCTGTGCTGGCAGAGCAGGCTGTGCAGGGGGGAATGAGCTCCCCTCAAAAAGCAGCAGGAGTCCCAGCATGCCTCTGCTGGGGGGGCTGCAGGGCCAAGACCTTGCCAGTCTGCAAGAGCTTGAGAGCCAAATGTCCTGCGGGGAGAAATGCAGCCAGCACACTCCTGCAAGAGGCTACCTGGGACACTAAAGCTCACCCCCTGCCCCATCTCTGCTCATACCAGCCCAGCAAGCTTGGCTTGTTCCTTTCCTTGCCCTCTGCCGAGCTAAGGGCCCCAGCTTGCTGGGCTTCATGGGATCAGAACATCACATGGGAGACTTGAGGCTCTGCCACAGGAGATGCTCCTCCAGGTCAGGATCCTGGACCCCCTCCCTCCCCAAATGGTTTTTGGGTTTCATTCCCACATGATTTGCCTTGCGCAGAAGAGAAGTGGGTCCTGGAGCCCATCCCTGGTAAGGGTGAGTTCCCTACCTGCCCCAATCCTGCCCCTTTCCCCACTCACATCCTCAACGCTACCTTCCTCCTCCCTGTGCTGGCATTTCACCATGTTTAAAGCTGTGTCTAACATGGTGCTCTGCACAGTCTGCCTTTTGTAGGTGGTGCCAGCCTGGCCTGCCACACCGGGCCCACAACAGATTTTCTTAACCTTCCTCTGAAGCACTGGGTGCCAGCTGCTGCCGGAGACAGGGCATAGGACTGGATGGGACTTTGGTGTGTTCTGGCCATTCATGTGTTCCTGGCTCTCTCTCCTCATTCTTGGCTACCGAGTGAGAGCCCAGTGGGATGTGCAGGGCAGATGATGCTCAGGCGCTGTGCCCCTGAGGCTGGGCTGGAGCAGGCTGACACAGCAGAGTGCTGAGTGGAACTGCCACCTCAACACTGCTCACTCCTAGACTCCAATCAGTGTGGCCACCTCTGAGGGCCAAGCAAGTGAGCGGATCCTGAGCCCATCACACCGCACGGCAGAGCCCGTGGGCTGAGCGCCGTGCAGTCCTCCTGGGACAGAATCCCATGATCTTGGGGTAGCTGGCGACCCTACGCAGGGCTGAGGCCTGGGTGATTATTGTGTGCTGAGGCCTGCAGCGCCCAATGTCCAAGCAGCGTGTGACACCCATCACCGTGGCATTGGGCGCCAGGTTCACACTCGGGAGGGGATTCCCCCCGCGGTGCTGATGGGGCCGGGGCGATGGGGATGTCTGGGCACAGCACGGGCACCTGAGAGGGCCATGCCCTGGGGAAGGCCTGGGTCCTGGGTGCTGCACCGCACAGTGGGACTGTCACAGGGCGGAGGGTAGACAGTGACCCCGCGCAAACAGCCCCACGGGTGAGGCCTGCAGGGGGCGGAGCCTGAACGGCCCGGACTACATCTCCCAGTGGCCTCCGGGGTGCCTGCGCAGGGGGTGCTGGGAGCTGTAGTGCGGCGCGCGGAGCATGCCGGGAGCTGGAGTACCCCGGCCCAGCGCCTGCGCGCCGCGGCGCGGTTGTCTCCCCCTCCGTCAGGAAACGTCGCGTCGGCGCCGCGTCAGCCAGAAGGGCCCGAGCAGCCGGCGGCCGGCGCCCCGCGGGAGGAGCCTGGGTGAGACGGGGGCCTGCGGGGCTGTGACCGCAGGGGGGTTCATTCGCGGCCGCCCCGTGCGATGTGGGGGGTCAGGTCCCCCCCCCGCAGAGCTGGGTGTGGACCCAGGCTCTGGCCCTCCCCCCCGCAGAGCTGGGGGTGGAACCAGGCGTTCCTGGGCCCCTCCCCCCACCCCCCCTCGCAGCGCTGGGTGGAACCCAGGCGTCTGCCCCCTCCCCCCTTTTTTCCCCCCCCCCCCCCCGCGAGCTGGGGGTGGGAACCCAGGCGTCCTGGGCCCCCCTCCTCGCAGAGCTGGGTGTGACCAGGGTCCTGGGCCCCTCCCCGCAGAGCTGGGGGTGGACCCAGGCGTCTGGGCCCTCCCCGCGAGTGGGTGGAACCAGGTGCGTCCTGGGCTCCCCCCCCCCCCCCCCCCGCAGAGCTGGGGGTTGTACCCGGGCGTTCCTGGGCCCCCCCCCCCCCCCGCAGAGCCTGGGGGTGGACCGGCGTCCTGGGCCCCCTCCCCCTCCGCCCCCCCCGCATAGCTGGGGGTGGAAGCCCAGGCTTCTGGCCCCTTCCCCCCACCCCCCCCGCAGAGTGGGGGTGCGGACCAGGCGTCCTGGCCCCTCTCCCCCCCTTCCACCCCCCCGCAGAGCCTGGGGTGGAACCCAGGCGTCCTGGGCCCCTCCCCCCACCCCCCCCGCAGAGTGGGGGGTGACCAGGCGTCCTGCGGCCCCTCCCCTCCACCCCCCCCCCGCAGAGCTGCGGGGTGGAACCCAGGCGTTCCTGGGCCCCTCCCCCCCCACCCCCCCCCCGCAGAGCTGGGGGTGGAACCCAGGCGTCCTGGGCCCCTCCCCCCCACCCCCGCCCCGCAGAGCTGGGTGGAACCCAGGCGTCCTGGGCCCCCCCCCCCCCCGCCAGAGCTGGGGATGGACCAGAGCGTCCTGGGCCCCCCCCCCCCCCTCCCCCCCCCCGCAGAGCTGGGATGGAACAGGACGTCTGGCCCCCACCCCCCCCCGCAGAGCTTGGGGATGGAACCCAGGCGTTCTGGGCCCCCCCGCAGAGCTGAGGGATGGAACCAGGGCGTCCCTGTGCCCCCCCCGCAGCGCTGGCGGATGGAAACCCAGGCGTCCTGGGCCCCTCCCCCCCCCCCAGCGCTGGGGTGGCAGGCGTCCTGGGCCCCTCCCCCCCCCGCAGCGCTGGGGATGGGAACCCAGGCGTCCTGGCCCTCCCCCCCCCCGCAGCGCTGGGGATGGAACCCAGGCGTCCTGGTCCCCTCCCCCCCCCGGCAGCGCTTGGGATGGCACCCAGGCGTCCTGGGCCCTCCCCCCCCCCGGCGAGCGGGCTGGGGATGAACCCAGGCGTCCTGGGCCCTCCCCCCCACCCCGCAGCGCTGGGGATGGCACCCAGGCCGTCCTGGGCCCCTCCCGCCCCCCCCGTCCCCGCAGCGTGGGGCCTGGAACCCAGGCGTTCCTGGGCCCCTTCCCCCCCCCCCCGCAGCGCTGGGGATGGAAACCCAGGCGTCCTGGGCCCCTCCCCCCCCCCCGCAGCGCTGGAGGATGGAACCCCAGGCGTCCTGGGCCGCTCCCCCGCAGCGCTGGGGATGGAACCCAGGCGCGTCCTTGGGCCCCTCCCCCGCAGCGCTGGGGATGGACCCAGGCGTCTGGGCCCTTCCCCACCGCAGCGCTGGCGGTGGAACCCAGGCTTCCTGGGCCCCTCCCCGAGCGCTGGGATGGAACCCAGGCTTTCCTGGCCCTCCCCCCGAGGCTGGGGATTGGAACCAGGCGTCCTGTGGCCCTCCCCCGCAGCGCTTGGGGATGGAACCCAGGGCGTCCTGGGCACCTCCCCCGCAGCGCTGGGCGCTGGAACCCAAGCGTCCTGGGCCCCTGCCCACCCTGCAAGCGACTGGGGATGGAACCCAGGCGTCCCTGGGCCCCATCCCCCCGCAGCGCTGGGGATGGATACCCAGGGCGTCCTGGGCCTCCCCCGCAGCGCTGGGGATGGAACCCAGGCGTCCTGGGCCCTCCCCCGCCGCGCTGGATGGAACCCAGGCGTCCTGGGCCTCCTCCCGCCCACCCCCCGCAGCGCTGGGGATGGAACCTCAGGCGTCCTGGGCCCTCCCGCCCCACCCCCCCGCAGGCGCTGGGGATGGAATTCAGGCGTCCTGGGACCCCTCCCGCCCCACCCCCCGCACGCTTGGGATGGAACCAGGCGTCTGCGGCCCTTTCCCCGTCCCCCCCCCGCAGCGTGGGGATGGAACCCAGGCGTCCTGGTCCCCTTCCCCGTCCCCCCCGCGCAGAGCTGGGGATGGCACCAGCGTCCTGGGCCCCTTCCCGGTTCCCCCCCCCCCCGCAGAGCTGGGGATGGAACCCAGGCGTCCTGGGCCCCTTCCCCGTCCCCCCCCGCAGAGCTGGGGATGGAACCCAGGCGTCCGGGCCCTGTGCCCTCCCCTGTCTCACGCTTGCTCTGGTTTCTTTCGTGAGGTGTTTGGTGCTGGGAGACTCGGGGGAGGGGGGCCTTGCAGCTGGTCCCTGCGGGCTGTTTGGCCCGGACCATGCGCGGGAGGAGGTGTGGAGAGCGCCCCCGGGGTCTCCGTGGCCTGTGCAGGGTCATTGCCCCCAGGGATGTTCGTTCTCCCCCGCTGGCCTGGCCATCAAATGCCCAGACCCGCTGGCTGCTGGAGTCGGGGTCTGTCTGCAGAGTCCTGCCCTGGGCCTGAGCCTCCCTTCCGTGTCCTCTGCACCTACTTGCAGCTTGTGTAGGGGGAGTGAGTGGCAGAGCTGGGGGGGCAGGGGCTGTGGGTTGGGACTGAGGGGCACTGGCAGAGCTCGGGGAGGAGCAGGGCTGGGATATCGGGCTGTGGGTCGGGACTGAGGGTCACTGGCTGAGCTGTGTGGGGTGGGGGGGCAAGGCTGTGGGTCGGGACCAAGGGGCACTGGCTGAGCTGTGCACATGTGGGGGAGAAGCTGGGGGCAGGTTGGAGGTGCTCGGGTAGAGTTGAGGAGGTGGTACTGTACCTCCCTGCGGCTTGTGGTCTCGCTGGCTTTGGTTCTGTCCCTGGCTTTCATGGGTGTTATAATCTCGCCCTCTTCCTCCCAGTGGGTGCTCCCTAATCCCTGGGCAGCCCCACACGATCTACAGCAGGAGTCTCATGGGGGGCCCGCAGTGTCTGTGATTGTGCCCCTGCTCTGTGCCCTGAGGCCTGCAGCTCCAGTGCAGCGCTGTGCTCCAGAGCGAGCAGACAATGCCTCCCCCAGTCCTCCGTCCGGCTGGCTCAAACAAGGCCTCTCTTCCCACCCTGGGCGGGCTGCTGAAGGCACGCAGGAGTCGTGGCTGCTCTGGGGACTTGGCCAGCATCCCTTCCCCAGGCAGCCAGGCTGTCTGGGGAGCTTCCCAGGAGAGCAGCTAGCAGCTGTTAACCCAGGGGAGCTGGTGAGTTGGGGGATGACACTGGATCCACCCCCTCCCCGGAGAGCTTCTTGATTGCCAGGTTCTCATGCCAGCCTGCTAGAGGTTTGCCCCTTACAGGGCATCACTGGCCTGGGGTCTGCAGAGGCATGTGCTGGACGCAGGCACTCAGCCATCGCTCCCAGCCATGGGGTGCCCTGGCTGCAGTTGTTACTACGTGTGGGGGTCAGTGTGCTGCTCGGTTACAAGAGTGTCTCCCCGTTTCTGGGCAAGCCGAACTCAGGCCCTGAGTGACTAAAGCCCAGTTCTGCGAGCGGGCCCGGCTGAAGGAGCGGCCTCCTTGGCAGGATAGCCCTTCCCTGGGGCACGGCTGGCTAGGGAAGGGGCTGGCTGCACCCCATCCCTCCATTGGTCCCTGTGAGAGCTGCAGGCCCCCAACCCCCAACTAAAGGCTGTTTCTGCCTCTGAAGTCCTAGAGCAGCTAAGAAAGGGCTGGGAGGTGAAGGCACCAATGCACCAGAGCAGGTTTGGCAGGTCTGGCTGGTCAAGCTGGGGCTCTCCTGGCCTAGCTCTGCCCTTGTCATTAACTGTCAGAGGGGTAGCCGTGTTAGTCTGGATCTGTAAAAACAGCAAAGAATCCTGTGGCACCTTATAGGTGACGCACACGCGCACACACACGGAGCACGGAAGCTCATGCTCCAAAAAGTCTGTTAGTCTATAAGGTGCCACAGGATTCTTTGCTGTCATTAATTGGTGAGTTCCTTCCCCCCTCCCCGTCCCCACTGGTAGGCAGACAAAGTGACTTCCCCAAGGCCTCAGTGGGCGGCTGCCTCCCAGGCCCAGAGCACGCTGCAGGCACAGGGGTGAGCAGGCTTGGCTAGGCCGGGTAGAGGAGGAAGAGGGCTGCTGTGTCTTTAAGAAGACGTGGTTGGCTAGGGCTAGATCCTTTGAGCTGGCTGCCGTTTCCTGGATCTGCTCAGGTCTTGTTCTGGCACCTGTTGCACAGCTCAGCAGTGGGGCCGCGGCAGAACACAGGGGCTGGGCCTGCTCCCTGACCCAGCCCAGCCGGCTGCTCCCCCCAGAGGGCAGGTGGCTCCTGAGACAAAGGCCATTCCTGCTGGCTGTGGGGCAGGATCCCCTGGGCTGTCGGAGCGGCCTGGGAATCTTCGTCCTCATCTGGGGTATGTGTGATCTGACGGCTCGGAGCAGGTGACTTGGAATCAGGGCTCCCGGGGCCTGTCCCCAGCTCTGGAAGTGGAGAGGGGAGGGTGACCAGGGCTCCAGGGGCCCATGCCTGACTTTGGAAGGGGGAGGGGGAGGGGTGACCAGAGCTCCTGGGCCCGTTCCCGGCTGTTACAAATTTGCATTTATGCCCTTAACCAGAGAACTTGGCCTTTCTCCGCACTGTTAGGCCAGGGCTTGTGCTCCCCTCCTGCCGGGCTGGGAGCCCCCGGAGGCTGGTTCAGGGGAAGGGCTGAGCGTGCAGCTGGGTGCTTCCCACACCCCTTGAGGGGAGCTCTCCTATGCTGCTGCCGTTGTTTCCCCACTTCCTGCCCCACATCCCTGTAACTCCTGGGGCAGTGGGGCCCCCTTCCCCAGCTGTGCTGTGCCTGGGGGAGGAGCTGGGATTTCTGGGCATGCCGTGTGGAGCTCTGTGGTCGCTGGCATTCACCCTTCAGACCCTCTTGTCCAAGGCAGCATCATGGCTCGGGGTGCCAGGACACAGCTGCCTGCCTCACTGCCAACGTGGGAGTCAGAGCTGAGCCAGCAGCTGTGGGAACCCTTTTGGGACCCTAGACAGAGCCAGGGGGCTGGGCCCAGCCCCCACCACAGCCCTGCTGGGCTTTGCTAAACTACTGTGGGGCTTGTGCAGGATTGGGCCGGGGGAGAGTGGCTCGTGCTTGGGCTCTGCCATGTGATGAGCTGTGGAGGCTGCAAGGAGAGTGGGGTCTGGGGGTCTAGTCTTTCTTCTGCTTCCCTCATCTGGTGCAGATGCCATGGGCAGGGGACGTCAGGCCCTCTCCTGCCACCCCTCCCTTCCCAGGGAACCCCGCTTTCTGTACCTGCAGTGTTGCCAGAGCAGAACTGGTGACACTGCAGCTACTTCCTCCTGTGCCACTGGACCCTGGGATTCGGCTGCAGGGCAGTGTGTGATGGGTGTGAGGTTGGCATGGTGCCAGGTATGGGTTATGGGGCCCCTAGTGCCTGGCCGGGATACTGCCAGGGCTGGTCATCCCCAGCTCTTGCTCGCGATGGGTTGGCACCGGTGTGCACCAGGTGGTGGATAAATCAGGTGGGGATGTTACGGAGTGGCTGTAGCTGGGAGTCAGAGGACTCCTGAGTTCCGGCTCTGCTGCAGGCTGGCTGTGTGTGCTTCTCTGATGCGGTAGGGACTGTCTAGGGGATGGGAGAGCCGGGGGTGTCTTTAGGTGAGGGACAGGATCTAAGCCTGTAACCTGAGCCAGGCAGGGGGGAGGGGATCAGCACCTTTGCCCAGGAAGCTGGACAAAGGAAGGAGTCGGCTGGAGGGAGTTAGTTCAGTTTCGGTTTTGGGCTGGGTGGTTTGAATTCAGGGAATCCCAAGCTGGGGACTAAGCTTCCTGAACCCCCAGAAGGACTTGATTGAGGGGTCCTGATTGTGCCTCCAAGTTCTGCTGTAACTTGCATTCCTGTTTTCCAATAAACCTTCTGTTTTATTAGCTGGCTAAAAGTCACTGCGGGGTCCAGGAAGAGGAGTGCAGGGCCGGACTTCCCCACACTCCGTGACAACTGGTGGCAGCGGCGCGAGATACTGCACCCTGTGGATGGCGCTTCCTGGAGTAAATGACTGGGGAGCAGTAAAACAAAGGGGTGATTAACCCCTGGGAGTGTGGGCCCAGTGAGAAGGACTTTGCAGTAAGAGAGTCCCCTGGGGGATTGCAGCGAGTGGTCCCAGGGGCGGAGGAGTCTGCAGCTCGACCCTGGCAGACAGGTGTTGACTTCAAGAAGGGCTGGTGCACTAGAGGTCCCCCTGGAAACTGAGGGGAGCAGCAAGCACCCCGGCCTGTGAGTGGCCAGCAGGAAGATGTACGCCAAGCAGTGCAAGTGTGACCTGGTGGAGCTGTGCAAGCAGAGGGGGCTGCGCAGAGGGAGGCTCATCAAAGACCAGCTGATTGCCCAGCTGGAGGAGGGAGACCGCTTGAATGAACTGATCCCTGTGTCTGAGGGAAGCAGCCTGGCAGATGCAGCGCAGGCTCCAGTGTCTGTCACTGCTGGGAGTTGTCAGCCAGCAGCTGAGGGCTTCCCGAGACGCCCCATTCCTACGCCTAGGGGAAGGGCGGGGAGGAGCCCAGCAAAAGCCGAGGGCACCATGATGCCCCCGGCCAGCAGGGGATCCTCCCAGCGACGCTCGGCATCCATGGAGCGGAAACGGCTGGAATGGGAGAAAGAGCTAAAACTGAGAGAGCTGGAGGATCGTGAGAGATAGAGGGAACATGACTGGGAGGAGAAAGAGAGACTGCGTCGTCATGAGCTGGAACTGGTGAGGCTGAGGGGCAGCAGGCCCCCGGCTGCGGTGAGTGAGGGGGCGCCCAGGACTGCACGGAGCTTTAATAAGTGTGTCCTGGCCCAGCGTAAGGAGGGGGAGGACATGGATGACTTCCTGGATACCTCTGAGACAGCCTGCGAGCTGCACCAGGTAGATCCTGCAGAGAGGCTCCAGGTTCTCACCCCCTTACTGGACCCCAAAGCTGTGGCATTGTACCGCCAACTGGAAGGCATGGAAAAAGGGGACAACGAACTATTCAGACAGGCCCTACTACGTGAGTTTGGACTGACTCCTGAGATGTACCAGGAGAGGTTCCGGGGTCAGGATAACACCTCTGAGGTCTCATACTTGCAACTAGCCATATGCATGGAGGGATATGCCAGCAAGTGGGCAGATGGGGCCCAGATGAAGGGAGACCTGGTTAAACTGCTGGCACTGGAACAACTGTATGAGTGGTGCCCATCCGACCTGAGGCTGTGGTTGAGGGACCAAAACCCAGAGAACCAGTGACATGCAAGGCGGCTGGCTGATGAGTTTGTGAAGAGCCGGTTGGGGGGGCCCGCAAGTGGACAGCTGGGGCCCAAACTAAAGAGGACCTTGCTGGACCCTGTTCATACTGGAGCACCTGTGATGAGCAGATGCCCGTACCGATCCTGAGGCTGTGGTGTGAGGGACCAGAAAGCGGAAGAACCCGCAGCACGCAGGCCAACTTGCCGACCAATTTGTGGACAGTCGGGCAGGGGATGGCAGGGAGGGAGTGAGTCTCGAAGGAGCAGGCCTGCCTCAACGCAGAGAGAGAGTCATCATGGACCTAGCCCCAGCGGGCCTATGGAGAACCCCCCCAAAGGGGAACATCCAGTGTCAGGTCCTCCGACCCACTCCAGGGACCCACGAGACATGGGCTGCTATCATGTGGCCCAACGAGGCACATAATACGGGCCCAGTGCACACCCAAGCTCAGGGACAGACCAAGCAGACCCAACCCGCAGAGGGTGAGACTGGGTAAAAACCCAAATCGAAGATGGGCTACATTTCCCAGGGAAAAAGGGGGCTGGCAACATACCACCTCATGAAGGAGGAGAGGTCCCAGGTCAGCTCCTGGGGGGCTGGATGCTCCAGCCTCCGGGTTTTAGTTTACCGGGTGGCGCGGGGCTGCCCTCCGGAAAGAGTGCATTGTTTCCCTGAGGTAGAGATGGGTAAGGGAGGTCAACTGGGTACTGGGACACGGCGGTGCAGAGGTGACGCTTGCCCGCCCGAGGTGGTGGGCTCAGATCGGATGGTGCCCGACACCTACCTGACCCTGATGGGCGTGGGCGGGACCCCATTCAAGGTGGCCCGTGGCAGAGTACATCTGAAGTGGAGGCCAAGGAGGGCCCCAAGGACGTGGGGGTACACCCACATTTTGCCCACAGAACGTGTTGATGGGGAAGGGACCTGAGGACTGGCCTAGTAGCACTTCAGAGAGTGCCCTGGTCGTGACTCGTAGTCCAGAGTCGGCAAAGGGCACTGCACCCCGACAACGGGGAAGGTACTCGGCCCGAGGTGCAGGACCCTAACCTGGGGGGCGGGGAGCGCCCAGGGGCACCGGCTCAGAGAGGCTTGCGCCTCAGACCCAGCCAGCAAGAAGAGAGCTGGTCCCATCCCTGTCCAGCTGCTGAGTTCCAGGCGGAGTTGCAGAAAGATCCCTCCTTGCGGAAGCCCAGGGACCGGGCTGACCTTAGTGCAGAACAGACCCTGAGGAGAGGTTGCAAGGAGAGGTTCCCTGTGGGAGAAGGGGTTCCTGTACCGAGAAATGGGCTCCCCCAGGGAGTAGAGTCATGGGGGATCAGGAGGCAGCTGGTGGTTCCCCAGAAGTTTCGCCACAAGCTGCTGTACCTGGCCCATGACATCCCTCTCGCAGGACACCAGGGAATCCGGCGCACCAGGCAGAGGCTGCTCTAACAGAACTTTTTACTGGCCTGGGGTCTTTACCCATGTCCGACAAGTACTGCCAATCCTGTGACCCCTGCCAGAGGGTGGGGAAGGCCTGGACAAGGGGAAAGCAGCCTTGAGGCCTTTACCCATCATAGAAGAACCTTTCCAGAAGGTGGCCATGGACATAGTGGGACCTCTCAGCAAGATGACCCGGTCAGGGAAAAAATACATCCTGGTGGTGGTGGATTTTGCCACTCGCTACCCCGAGGCGGTGGCCTTGTCCTCTATCGAAGCAGACACAGTGGCAGATGCGCTGCTGACAATTTTCAGCCGGGTGGGGTTCCCAAGGAGGTCTTAACGGATCAGGGGTCCAACTTCATGTCGGACCTGCTCCGGTCCTTATGGCAGAAATGTGGTGCAGCACAACTGGGCCTCAGCGTATCACCCCCATCCAACGGGCTGGTGGAAAGGTTCAACGGGACGCTGAAGATGATGCTAAAAACATTTTTACAGAACCAGACCCGCAGGATTGGGACAAATACTTACCTCACCTGCTGTTCGCGTTACAGGGAGGTACCCCAGGAATCTACCAGGTTTTCGCCTTTCGAACTGTTGTATGGAAGGCGGAGTAAGGGGCCCCTGGACCTAATGAGGAGACGAATGGGAGAGGGAAGGCCACTCCCGAGGGAGTCATCAGTGGTGGAGTATGTCCTGACCTTCCGGAAAGACTGGCCGAGCTCATGGGCCTGGCCAGGGAGAATCTGGCCCGAGCCCAGAGGAAGCAGAAGGTCTGGTATGACCGCACGGCCGGGCCGTGCCTTTGCCACCGAGGGGATCAGGTGATGGTTCTCATCCCCGTGAGGAAAAACAAACTCCAGGCCGCCTGGGAAGGACCCTTCAAGGTTATCAAGCAACTGAATGAGGTAAACTATGTGGTGGAGCTGTCAAACCGGGCACATCACCGGCGGGTGTACCATGTGAACATGATGAAACCATACTATGACAGGGGCAAATGTGGTGTTGGCCGTGTGTGGACACTGGGAGGGGCAGGGAGATGACCCTTAGTGGATCTATTCCCTGGGAAAGCTGGTTCCCCCCTGGAGCGATTCCCCTCTCTGATCAGCTGACCCTGGCCCAGCACGCTGAGATCAGAGGGGTGCTGCATCTGTACACCGACAGCTGTTTTCCAACCAGCCTGGACGCACTAATTTGACTGTCCACAGGGTGGAGACCGGGTCACATCCCCTATATAAGATGCTCCCCTTTTCGGGTCACTGGTAAAACTGCCCAGGATCTGGAAAGAAGAGTCAGGGACATGCTGGCTTGGGGGTGATGACCAGCAGTCTTCCAGCCCTTGGGCCTCGCCAGTGTGCTGCTGGTCCCAAGAAGGATGGGTCAATCCGTTCTGTGTGGACTATCGAAAGCTCAATGCCATCACCGTATCTGATGCCTACCCCATGCCCAGGCCTGACGAGCTCCTAGACAAGCTGGGAGGTGCTCGGTACCTCACCACCATGGATCTTACAGGGCGACTGGCAAGTGCGGGCTGGACGCAGATGCCAGGCTGAAATCGGCCTTTATCACCCTCTGGGGCTCTCGAGTTTCTGACCCTGCCCTTTGGCCTCAAGGGAGCGCCGGCCACCTTCCAGCGCCTGGTGGATCAGCTACTGAGGGGGATGGAGAGTTTTGCCGTGGCGATATATTGACGACATCTGCGTCTTCAGCCAGACCTGGGAGGACCACGTGTCCCAGGTTAAACAAGTCCTGGACCGAATCCGGGAGGCTGGGTTAACCGTAAAGGCTGAGAAGTGCAAGGTGGGGATGGCTGAAGTATCTTACCTGGGCCATCGGGTGGGGAGCGGCTGCCTGAAGCCAGAACCATTGCACCAAGGTGGAGGTGATCAGAGACTGGCCTGCTCCCCAAACCAAGAAGCAGGTCCAGGCCTTTATTGGGATGGCGGGGTACTATCGAAGTTCGTGCCCCACTGTAGCGCCGTAGCCGGCCCCATCACTGAACTGTGCAAAAAGGGGAAGCCAGACAAGGTGATCTGGACGAGCAGTGCCAGGAGGCTTTCCGGGCGCTGAAGGAGGCTCTGGTCAGTGGCCCAGTTCTGGCGAACCCAGATTTTGACAAACCCTTTATGGTGTTCACCGACGCCTCAGACACGGGACTGGGGGCGGTGTTAATGCAGGAGGATGAAAAGGGGAGAGACACCCCATCGTGTACCTGAGCAAGAAGCTGCTACCCCGGGAGCAAACTACGCGGCCATCGAGAAGGAATGCCTGGCCATGGTGTGGGCCCTTAAGAAGCTAGAGCCATATCTCTTGGGCGACACACTTCACCGTGTACACCGACCACTCTCCCTGACCTGGCTGCACCAGATGAAAGGAGCCAACGCCAAGCTCCTGAGGTGGAGCCTGCTCCTGCAGGACTATGACATGGACGTGGTCCATGTGAAGGGAAGTGCCAACCTGATAGCGGACGCGTTGTCCAGGAGAGGGGGCCCTGAACTTCCCCAGGTCACTGGGCAGAGTGACCCCGCTCAGTTCAGTCTCAAAGGGGGGAGAGATGTGATGCGGTAGGGACTGTCTGTGTCGGGGATGGGAGAGCCGAGGAGGACTTTAGGTGAGAGACAGAATCTAAGCCTGTAACCTGAGCCAGATGAGGGGGAGGGGTGTCAGCACCTTTGCCCAGGAAGGTGGACAAAGGAAGGGGCCAGCTGAAGGGAGGGGGAGGGATAGCTCAGTGGTTTGAGCAATGGCCTGCTAAACCCAGGGTTGTGAGTTCAGTGCTTGAGGGGGCCACTTAGGGATCTGGGGCAAAAATTGGTCCTGCTAGTGAAGGCAGAGGACTGGACTCAATGACCTTTCAAGGTCCCTTCCAGTTTTAGGAGATTGGTATCTTATTACCTATTACCTTAGTTCAGTTTCGGTTTTGAGCTGGGTGGTTGGAATTCAGGGAATCCCAAGCTGGGGGCTAAGCGTCCTGAACCCCCAGAAGGACTTGGTTGAGGGGTCCTGGTTGTGCCTCCAAGCTCTGCTGTAACCTGCATTCCTGTTGTCCAATAAACCTTCTGTTTTACTGGCTGGCAGAGAGTCACTGAGAGTCCCAGGAAGAGGGGTGCAGGACTGGACTCCCCCACACTCCGTGACAGCTTCACTGGGCGTCTCCCCATCATGGGCTGCGGTGCATTGGGGATCTCGCCTCTCTGGGGGTCACGCTTTCCTGCAGAGCTCCTGGGCTTGGTGTTTGCAATCCGCAGGGCAGTGCCCATGGCCAGGGAGGCCATGCCTGTTACAGTTGGGGCGATCCGTTGGCAGGGGCCCTGAGGGCCTGGTAGGGCCCTAGCTGTCCCGCGCAGAGGCGCAGGGTTGATTCTTCTTTGTTCAGGATGCTCCCGTGCTTTCCATCCCTCCCAGCGGCGGGGGGTGCGGGGGAGATGATGCTCATTCCCAGCCAGTCTTGGCCCCGCCTCCCCCTCAGCGAGCTACAGGAATTCCCCAGATGGGGCACCCCATCTTCTGGGCCCTCTTGGGGGCTTCCCGCTTACCTGTCGGTTGAACCCAGATCTGCCTGCAGAGAAGGGCGCACCAGCAGCTCCCATTGTCCTGAGGCTGTGATGAGCGCGTGCCGGGGGCAGGGATGTCAGCAGACAGGCCCACCCCATGGGTGCTGTCGGTGGCAGGGCAGAGCCCAGGATCTTGCTACCTTCCCTGGGACAGGAGCACAGCCCCACCCAAGGGCGTGATGCGAGAGCCCAGCTCTGGCCCTTTGTCACCCTGTCACTTCTCTTGCTCGGTGCCAGGTTCTGCTGTCCCCCAGGCTGATGCCCGTCCTGCCCAGCCAGCGCCTGGAATGGAGTGAGTCTATGAACCCCCTCCGGATCAGCGTCGGTGGCCTTCCTGTCCTAGCTTCCATGACTAAGGCTGCTGACCCCCGCTTCCGACTGCGCTGGAAGGCCATCCTGGTGTCCTCGCTCAGCGTCGCCTTGGTGCTGCTCCTGGTCTGCTTTCACCGCTCGGCCACGGGGAGGCCAGCCCCAGCCAACGTCCACAACTGGCGGCTCAGCCTGCTGCCCGGGGACAGGTACAATGACACTTACCCGCTGTCCCCGCCCCAGAGGAACTCGGAAGGGGTGCGCTACAGGATTGGGGTTATTGCCGACCTGGACACCGGCTCCAAGGGCCCGCAGGAGCACACCTGGTTCAGTTACCTGAAGAAGGGCTACCTGACCCTGTCGGCCAGCGGGGACAGAGTGACGGTGGAGTGGGACCGGGCCGACAATCTGCTGGAGTCGCATTTGGCTGAAAAGGGGAGAGGCATGGAGCTCTCGGAACTGGTCGTCTTCAACGGGAAGCTGTATGCAGTGGACGACCGGACGGGAGTGATCTACCTGATCGAGGGTACCACGGTGGTGCCCTGGGTGATCCTATCGGATGGGGATGGCACCGTGGGTAAAGGTAAGCTCTGCCTCTCCCCTCATCTTCCCTGCCGCAGCCCGGATCCAGGGCAAACTGCAGCCAGAGCAAAGCTGCAGGGTGACCAGTAGCCCAACGCATCCCTTCATGCCCTGCTGGGCGTCTGGATCATGGCTATGGGAATCCCCCCCAAGGAGCAGCTGGGAGAGGCTTTCCTGACTGCTGGGGAACCTACCCTGCTGCGCCTGTCTGCCCCTGCTTGAGGCCCTGTCCCCTGTGGGTGCATCCCCCACTTCCCCCTCACTGCAAGGCTGAGGCCTCCTGTGCAAGCTAACACTGGGTCTTTCTGCCTAGGCTTTAAAGCAGAGTGGCTGGCAGTGAAGGATGAACACCTGTACGTGGGCGGCCTGGGGAAGGAGTGGACCACGACCACCGGAGAGGTGATGAATGAGAACCCCGAGTGGGTGAAGGTGGTCGGCTCCAAGGGGGACGTGGGCCATGAGAACTGGGTTTCCAACTACAAGGCCCTGAGGGCAGCGGCTGGCATCAGCCCCCCAGGTAAGAGTGGGGGCTTGCCTACCAGCTGCCCGCAGCCCTGGGCAGTCCCATCTGCGCCTGCAGGGAGGGCCTGGAAGGAATTCCTGATTCTGTACCCTCCAGGCTGCGGGGGGGGGCAATGCGAGTGCTAAAGGAACTGGAGGTTTGAACCTCCCCTTCCCCCCCCACGCGGAGCAGATGTGGGTGGGGCTGGGTGCCAGGGGATGGGCCTCTCCTGCCCATCGTGCTGTGACCAGTCTTGTGCCCGCAGTGATGCAGAGCCGTGTCCAGCAGGGTGCCGTCCCTGGGCACGCTGGCAGTCTGTACCCCACGGAGCTGTTGAAGGCAAGGCCGTGATGTGTGCTGCCCTCTGTGTTAGGGGGGCTGGGAGGGGGAATCTGCTCCTCAGGGGCAGGCAACTTCAGCCTGGCTGGCCTCCCGCTCTGTCCAGATTTGCTAGCTGCCGGCTCTGCACCATCCATGCAGCATAGCGGAAATCCCAGCGAGGAGGGGGTCTGCTGGCACCCACTCCCCTGCCCCAGGAGAGGTGGGCGTGGCCCAGGGTATTTGTCACATCCAGATAGCAGTGGCAGCTCCTCGCTCCCAGGCCTGTGCTCTGCCTGCCCAGGAGTCGCTCTCACTCGGCCCTGCCCTCCCCAGGTTACCTGATCCATGAGTCCGCCGCCTGGAGAGAGACGCTGCAGCGCTGGTTCTTCCTGCCACGCCGGGCTAGCCAGGAGCGCTACGATGAGAAGGCCGATGAGCACCGGGGCACCAACCTGCTGCTGCGGGCCACACAGGACTTCGGCAACATCGCCGTCAGCCACGTGGGGGCCGCGGTCCCAACCCACGGCTTCTCCTCCTTCAAATTCATCCCCGACACTGACGACCAGCTCATCGTGGCCCTGAAATCAGAGGAGGACAATGGCAAGATAGCCACCTACATCATGGCCTTCACGTTGGACGGGCGCTTTCTGCTGCCGGAGACCAGGATCGGGGCCATGAAATACGAAGGGATTGAGTTTATTTAACAGGGACTCTGTCCTGGTGGGGACGCCGCGGGGTTGGGTGCGCGGGGCTTTGCCTGAGCTTAGTCGCCGTGGGGGGCGTGCCGCTCCTGAGCTGGGCAGGGCAGATGGCCTGGATCCCCGTGGGAGTTGGCTCCAGGGCTGGGTCCCAGGCTTCTGCAGTTACCATGTTGGTGAGTTGCTGCAGCACATGCACATGCGGCTTGAATGTCTGGGCCCTGGCACCTGGTGGTGAAAGGCCATCACTGCTCCTCTGCAGAGCTGCAAGCCCTTGTCCTGCACCCCATGGCCCTTCCCAGGCTGCCTTGCAGACCACTGGGTGCTGACAGTGGAGGTCTCCAGGGGCCTTAGCGAAGCTGTGAGGCAGCTGCTCAGAGAGTGTTTCCTTCCTGCCTAGCCAGGGCAATGGAATTGCTCAGCATCTCTGAGACTGGCCTGTGATTTCCCCTCCCACAGGCAGGGCCCTGCACTGTAGCCTGATGCTCCTGCTGCTGCTTTATCCTGGAGTTTCCCCCCAGCACAAAGAGCCTTTGCGGTGCACAGCAGAGTTGGAGCAGCTCATGCCGACAGGGCCGTGCCCAGTAGGTTGGTGTGTAGCAGCCAGCCCCCAGGTGCTGCTCCTTTGCCTGTGTGGCTGCAGCACGGCCTGGAAAGAGCCTGGAGCAGCTGGGACAGATGCGCAGGGCCTGGCTGGTTCAGAAGAGAGCCATGCTACAGCCCAGGCCGTTTAACAGATTAAATTAACCAAAGTGAAACACCCCCGAACTCTGTGCGAGGGTTTCACTCTGCTCTGTGCTGGGAACTGCCATGCTGGAGAAGTGGGGATCCCTGCTGGGGAGTCCAGTTCCTTCCCTTATAGCCAGTGGCCAGGCATCCCCTCTGAATCCGCCTGGCCATTGTTCCCGGCTTACCTGGCATCTCCCTCCCCGCTGGCTGAGGCAGGCACCGAGCTCGGCGGGTTAGGGCTCCGACTTGCAGCTTTCCAGGGAATGGGAGCAGGCCAGCACCTGGCCCTGCCCTTGGCCTGCTGCCACTCTCATCTCCCTGCTGCTTTGCCCTGGGAAGGGGCTGGGACAGTGGCCTGGTCCTCCTGACACAAGCTGCTTCCTCCCCATGCCTCCCCTCTGGCCCAAGGGGCTGTCCCTAGGTACTCCGGCCTTGCGGGGCCTGTGCAAAGGCCCTTTTCTCTTCAGATTTCTTTGGGGTCCTGGCCTCTATTGTGCCCCTGGGGAGGGCCCGGCCCCACTCTCTGCCTGGGCAGGGTAGGGAAATGGCTAAGTGACTTTGAATGGAGCCTTGTCCCTGCATCGGCCCCACAGGTCAGGAGTCCCTCTGCCCTGGCCCCTTATGCCTGTGGCAGGGGTCCCTCACCAAGGCCTGCCTGCGCTGCACGCACTCAAAACAGGCCAAGTCAGACAGGAATCCACACAAGCTCTGGCCCAGGCCCCTGCCTGGTCTGTGCCCTGCTGGCTGACGGATGCAGCATTTGCACCTGATTAGTGACTTACATGTGCTGCTTGGCTTCTGCATCCGTCTAATAAACCAGACTGTTCTGGGGTGAGCGTGTTGCCCTCCAGCTCTGTGGGCAGAGCGTCCTCCAGCGCTGGATAGGGGGGCAGTGAAATGGGACATCTCAACCACTGAGGCATGCAGCTTTCCAGCCAGCAGCACAGTGCGACCTGGCCCCTGGAACGCCTGGCAGAATGGGATTGTCTCTTCCTGAGTCCTACCCTGTCCTGGTGAGGCCCTGGCTGGGCGGCAGCTGGGCCGATGTTGCTTTATGAATCGGTCCTGGCAGTATTGCTGGAATGGGCTCTCTGGCATGTCTCCAGCAGGGTTCCTCCACCCGGACAGCAGGTCCGTTCTGTAGGCAGCCTTTCCCTGGCTGGAGCCCCAATAGCCTGTTCTGGGGGCTAGGGCCTGGCGAGCCCCTTCACACACCTCAGGGGTACAGTGCAGGGAAAGGGGAATCTTTCAGCCCAGCACACGCAGGGTTCCCACTGGCACCAGGCGAGCGTCCCACACCCCTGTGAGCAGTCCCAGAGACAGGCAGGCTAGCACTCGATCAGGAGACCTAGCAGCAGCTGTGGGTGCTCTGTCCCAGGGGCGGGAGAGCTGCTGCCCCTTCCCTTGTCCCGTGCCCAGGGGTGCTCAGGCCCTGACTGGGGGGTAGGGAAAGCGCCTGGCCTGTTCTAGCAGAGACCGGCTTCCCTTCCCTGTGGCAGGCTGGGCTGATCTGACTCAGGCCTTGGCTCTGTTCCCTGGGGAGGGCTGCAGAGGCTCTAGGTCAGGGTAGTCAATTATTTTTTGTCAAGGTCCAGATGTGAGAGATTTTTCACACCACACTAGCACTAACAAGGGAATAAACAGAGTTTTGCCGTCCGTTCAAAAGCGTCAGGTGGTCCAGCTGTGGCCTGTGCTCTGCCTGTTGACTGCTCCTGCTCTAGGTCCTGCAGCTTCTCTCCTCTCCGTGGGGCTCCGCTGCAGGGGTGGTGGGCCGGCCCTCTGCTCTCCTGAGGCCCCATTCCCAGCAAGCTTGGAGCAGGACAGATGGTCGAGTCCCTTCCCTGGGGCACCAGTGGGGGCTGGTTTGACAGTGGGATGCCAGATCTGAAGCCAGAGTGGGTTCCCGGGGGTCTCTGGGGCTGACATCCTGCTGTGCTGGAAAACCAGCTTGCGTCAGTAGGTGGCAGCATCCATCTGCTGGCGATGCGGGGCCTGGCCAACCCAGCGATAACCATGTGCAGAGTGTGCTGGCTTGCACTTTCAGAAACCCCTGGTTGGGTTGGGCTGAGTGGGGGCCCTGCCGGCTGAAAGGATCGCTTAGGGCTGTGTATAGGTCAGTGGCTGAGAGCAGCTAGAAGCAGCCACTCCAGAGGAAGGTGCAAGCTCTCCAGTGGCAGGGAGTTCCCAAGGTTATGCATTGGATCTGGAAGTGTGGTCTCTCATCTGCCTGGTACTTGGAGCAGGCCCCGGCTGCTCTCCCTGTTTGACCTGGGTGGGGCTGGGGTCACATGCATGGTAGTGCTCCACTGTGCACAGCTATCATGCGCCCATCTGCCTGTGGAGCAAGCCTGCTTCAGGTCCCCGCAGGGGCTGTCCAGGGAAGTGGTGTCCCCTGGCCTGTTGTTTAGGGGCTTGGGATTGGAGATGGGACATGGCTGGGGGAGCTTGGCCTGCTGGTAGTGGCGGAGTTGGGGGGGGGGGGGGGGGCAGGGTAGGCTCGTAGCCGCGGCATCCCCCTCCGCCTGCCTTTCTGGCCGGAGTTCTCTTGCCTGCCTGCCAGGGAAGTTGTGAAATCAGAGGCTGCAGGTCTGCAAGGCTTCCAGCAGACGGGATCCACGCTGGCTGCAGAGTCTGGCTCTAGCACACAGGCTGCGGGGCAGAGTCTCTCAGGGCCAGGGAGGGATCAAAGGGGACCAAAGGCCAGTCCCTGGAGCTCTCCGGCCCTACCAGCTGTGGGCAGCAGGAGCCACCCTGCTGGGGGACTAGGATTGTAGTTTGAAGTCAGGTCACAAGAGCAGCATGTGCTGTCCCTGCAGCAGCAGGGCTGGCTGGGAAGCCAGAGCAGCAGCCCCATGCTTGTGCCTTGCCGCTCTCCAGTCCTGCGCTGGCTCAAGGCGTGCGGGCAGCAGCTGCCTTGCAGGGCAGGTGCTGAATGCTGGGGGAGGACTCTGGGAGGCTTGGCAGTAAATGACTTACTGTGGGCAGCCCCCTGCTGTTGCCGTGCCCCCGCACAGCCTGGAGAAGAGGGAGCCCCAAGCTTGCCTTGGCCAGGAGCTAGGCCAGAGCCTCCCCCACGCCCCCCTTACTGCCAGCACCCATGTCCTGGGTACAGCTGGGTTCGGTGGGATGGGGCTGGGAGGCTCAGGGCAAACCCCCCCATCCCCAACTGCCTGTGCCCCTCCCATCGCTGGGCCAGTTCACACCCACTTGCAGGGGGCAGCTACGGCACACTCAAAACAACCAGCAGCGCTTCCCCCCCGACCCCCAGGGACTGGAGCAGCCCTAGCCCATGCACACAGCCCCCAGGGAGCAGGCTAGTGGTATGGGGCCAGCTGCAGTGCATCCTGGCACCCAGAATGTGAACGTGGCCCAGTGGAGAGCACAGAGACTGGAGAGCACTAGGTAACCCTCCCCCATTACGAAGTGCTTCCCCTAACCCCACAGCTGCCCTGTGTGTATCTGGGGGGGCTGAGCTGGGGGTGGCTGTCGGCTGCCCCCTGCTGGACTCAGGTGTGTTCAGGCCAGCTCTCCCACACACAATGTGGCTCTGGGTTTGAGTCCTGGGATACCCCCCTTGCTTTCCAGGTCTTCCCTCCTGGGCTTGATGGTCCAGTGGCAGCTGGAGGGGCTACGCCAGGGAAGCGAAGGCCTCAGACCCCTTGGCAGGAGGGTACAGAGCCCCCAGTGCAGCCTCATCTTGCTCTGTGCCAGAACCAACTTGCAAGCGCGTGGAACAAACTCCTAGCTGGGGGCTGGCACCGCAGCTGCTCCCCATCAGCCCAGCTCCAGCCCGGTCAAGGGATGCACATGACTGGCCTCCATGCAGGTACAGACATGCCTGGCATGCTGACTGTCATGGCAACACAGCATGGTGCTCTGGTTATGTAAAAGTGCTCCCCCCCCTCCCCCATCCATGAGTCCTGCTGCTAGGGGAACAGGTGATCTGGGCTAATACCTCACTCCCAGCTGTGCTCAGGCCTGGGGCTGCATCGTGCTGCAGATGCCTCCCTGGGCTGGGCTCCTTTGGGTCAGTGAGACCTCATCCATTTCATTAGGGAATCTGCTCAGGGCAGCGCTGAGCCAGCGTACAGGATATAATCCGAGGGAGGGGGCAGCCTGGTCTAGGAATATGGACAGGGCTCCTGGGTTCCATTCCCACTGCCACGGGCCTGCCGGGTGATGTCAGACAAGTCCCTTCTCCGCCCTGTGTCTGTGTCCCCAGCTGCAGGCGCAGCCAGTGACCGCTCTGCCGTGTGACGACCTGTGAGCCTAGGCAGCACCTGGCCCCATGTGACGGGGAGAGGGGAAACAGGCGCCCCTTTAAGAGTCTGACTTGCAGGAGGGGAAAACAAAGAGATGCTCATAAACAAGGGCTAGTCTCAGTAATGACTAATAGCTGTCAGGGAGAGGGCGCGCCAGCTTGGGGCTGGGCCAGCACCACACCCCAGACACACATAGGGGATTGTGAGACCTGCAGAGCACAAATCAAGTGGCCAGAGGCAACTGCCTAACCCAGCAGGGCAGGACTAGCCAGCCTGGGAAACCAGCTGCCACAGCCAGGTCCTGGACATACTCTGTGCATAGACACAGAGCTGCCTTGCGCCAGGGGCCTGGAGCAGTGGGGGTTGTGGCCTGGGCTTGGCGAGGGTCCCATCCCTTCTGCTGGGCACAGAGCATGGCAGGCAGGGCAATGGCGGCCCGGCTGGGATGCTGCCACTGCGGAGCCTGGCCTGTACTATTGGCACCTTCAGGCCCCCGGCTGGACTCCTGTTGCCATGGGATCGAACGGAGCTTGGGGGGCAGTCAGAGGGAGCCTTGCTGGATCATAGCTGTAAAGCCCCAGCTTGGGCCCTGGGGTGCAGGGACCTGGGCCACCTCAGCTCACTGGAGGGCACCCTGCATTCCTGACTGGGCCCTGGCACAGGTTTTATAGTGGGGGGGGCTGAAGGTGGAATCCGTGCATTTGGGTTATTACTACTTTAAGCCAGGGGGTGTGGCAGCCCCCACACCTGGTCTTCCAGCACCTGGGCATGGCACTGGGCATTAGCCTGTTTCAGGCAGGCGGAACATGCTCGCATTAGAGGCGCATTGTTGAAATCAGCCTATGGGGCTGAGGTATCCCCCATCCCAGACAGGTGACTCTCAGGGCAGGAGCAGCACCAGTTGCTGCAGCCCAGCTCCTCTGCAGACTCATAGTCACACAGCTCATAGCAGCCCAGCTTGGCCAGGCTGAGCTGGGCTGGGGTAAGGCCTGGGTTCGTCCTGCTGGTCCCTGACAGCCAATGTCCTCCCTCACGCTGCTGCTGAATCAGATCAGGGCTCTCCAGGGGCTGCTCAGGCTGAGGCTCCAGGCTGGACCTGATCTCAGCAGGCCTCGGCAACGCGGCTGGGGTCAAGGGCTCTTGGCTTTGTGACAGGTGTTTGGCACAAGACAGGCGCTGACCTTGCCTGTCCCTAGATGTGGGGCCCTTCCTCCCCAGAGCTGTGGGGCTCAGCAATCTGAACTCTCCATATGTATGGGACTGGTTGGTTCTGAGGGGCCAGTTCAGGAGCCTTTGTAAGGACAGGCCCCGACCTGGCAAGTTCCATCCAGCTGCAAGTTCTCAAAGTCCAGTGGTCAGCCCAGGGGACTGGGGCTCTGCTTTAAAGCAAAGGGCTCAATTACACCCCCGAGCAGAGGCCACTGCTGATCCCACGCGCTCCACTGATCTGATCTGGCAGCCTGGCCACGGTCACGGCTGATCAAAGCCTTTCCTTGCTGGCTGGCTGCCTCGCACCCTTTAGATTGCGTTTTGTTCCTTCAGCGCAAGGAAGTCGCGTCGGAGTTGTCCCTGCTGAGGTTCTGGTCTGCTTGATGGCTGTTTCTTAGGGTGGAGCTGTGATGAACTGGGAATGTTCTTAATGTTTTCTCTGAATACTGTGTTGGTGCCTCAGTGTCCCCTATGCAGTTCTTAAGTATCTGGCAAAGCAAAGGGCCAGTGCACCTAAATGCCTGACCCTCTGTCTCCTAGCAACTGATGGTCTGGGCCTCTTCTCTGCAAAGGTGCCAACCGAAGGTTGTTGGAGACAAAGAGCAGCAGAGAATCCTGTGTCACCTTATAGACTAACAGACGTTTTGGAGCATGAGCTTTCGTGGGTGAATACCCACTTCGTCAGAGGCATCTCATGCACGAAAGCTCATGCTCCAAAACGTCTGTTAGTCTATAAGGTGCCACAGGATTCTCTGCTGCTTTTACAGATCCAGACTAACACGGCTACCCCCTCTGATACTGGAGACAAAGAGATCAGGTGACCTCCTGGCCCGAGAAAGGGGCTGAGCAGAGAGGAGGGGCTGGAGGGGGTTGTTAGTCTGGAGCTGCCTGGGGACGAGGAGTGAAGTGCAGACCTGGGGGTCTTGCTCACTGACCCCCAGAATGGACCCGGCCGAGGGGTCTGGTTTGCTGTACCTACAAGGTCTCTTTTAGACCCTGTTCCTGTCATCGAATAAACCTCTGTTTTACTGGATGGCTGAGAGTCACGTCTGACTGCAAAGTGGGTGCAGGACCCTGTGGCTTCCCCAGGACCCCGCTGGGGTGGGCTCCAATGAGAGACCCAGGAGGTGAAGATGTGTGAGCTTCTTGCCCTGAACAAGTCTGCTCCGAGGGAGAGGAGGCTCCCCAAAGTCCTGACTGGCTTTGTGGGGAGCTGTTCCAGAGCATTGCCCGGGGACTCTGTGACAGGAGCTCTCCATGTTTCCCTGGGTGTGTGCTAGCGTGTCCTGGCACTGCAGCTAGCTGTCTCTGGAGGCCCCCTGATTGTGCCACCTGCTGCCATCTGGAGACAGCTGATCTCCTGCAGTCTGGTGCAGTGACTCATGTTCCTCTAACACAGACTTGCTCAGACATACCCCGGCAGGTATGTTACCCCGCGTCCAACCGTCATCTCACTATTGCCCCGATGGGGGTCGTGTGTGGTCTCTGCCAGATGTGAAGCACTAGCTGATGGGCATGGTTGGGGGAGAGGTTTGTACAGACGATAACTAGAGTTCTGTGACTTAGGATATTGGCTTTCAAAACTGCTGCAGTGAAACTTCTCCCCTAGGGTGAGGTGGGTTGCAGGGTAGCTCAGTCGCTAAGAGCACCGGACTCCTCTGGAGCTGTGCTGGGGGTACCACCAGGACCAGGTACAGGCGTGAGGATTTACAGAGACAAAAGAACCCCCCAAAGTCTCTGAAGATGGGACTGCCAGGGCTACAGGTCTGTACGGGGTGAAGAAAGCGCCCACATGGGTGTTCATTATAGGGGAGACACTCTGCCAGCAGTAGGGTCTGGTGAAAGGTGGGGCCCAGCTCTCTGGCCTGGAGAAGCGCTGCCAGGACTGCCCTTTGGGGGAGGAACACCATATAGACAGGACAGGAACCTGTCAACAAGGGCCGGCTGTAGATTGCATCCCGTGTTTTCCGTTTACCTGTAACCCTGTGTTTCTAAACCCTGCCAGTGCTCTGTTAACTCAGCTTCACTTTGGTTTTCCGACAGACCTGGCTATGTGCCTAGTACTAAGGAGAGTGTACTGAGGTGAGCTGAGGCGTAACTGGTGACCTGGGGTGCACTGCTTCCATGGCTAGGGGACAGGGCCTTGAGGGTAACAACATGGGGTGTGTAATGTGGTAGTCTGCAGAGGGAAAGAGCCAGCTCCTGGAGCCCGGAGTGGGCGCCTGTGCTGCCAGCAGCCAGAGGCTGGGGACCGCTTCCCCTGGTGGGCACAGACAGGGCTCCCTCCCGCTGTGAGCACAGGGCAGTGATTCACCCCAAGCAACTCAGGAACCCTGAAAGGTGTCACCCCTCCCCAATAACCCAGGCACCTCCACTAACCCCTGAACTGTTTTCCCTGCACCCTGGAGATGGAGGTTGAGTTCATTTAGGTGAGCAGTGATGTCAGTTAGAAACATGAGCTTACACAGCCATTTGTCATTATCCAGTTTGGGGTAGTTTTGTCCTTTTTCCGACAAAAAGGCCTTGATTGCATCAAAACAGTTTACAAAGTGCACCAAAACCTTGCCATGACTTAGCCACCGAATGTTGCCGTGAAATGGGATGTCATTATAAACACTGTCCATCTCTTCTAGCAGTGCTTGAAACTGTCTGAGAGTCAAAGCAGATCAAGCAACAAGGAAAGTCACAATTCGCACCACTGGATTCATCACATTATTGAGCTCTGAATTAGAAATTTTAGCAATAGGTTTTCTTGATGGATGATACAGTGAAATTTGACTGTCAGGCAACCAATCTGATCTTCAAGTAACTTTACAAATCCCTTCTGTTTTCCCACCATGACAGAAGCACCATCTGTTGTCACACCAAATATTTTTCTGATGTCAACTCCTCATTCTTCAAAATGGTTTACAAAACTTTCCACTATATCTTCCCCTTTTGTTGTGTCATGCAAGGGTTTTAGGCAACAAAACTCTTGGATTTCATCGGAAGCACAATATTTTGCAACAACTGCCAAACGTGGAACGTTATTTATGTCCACACTCTCATCAACTGCAACACTAAATACTGCTGTGTCTTTTAATGCAGCCGTCTGCTTCTCGTTAATGTGTTCTGCCATTTTGCTTACACGTCTCTCAACTGTTCTGGCAGAGACAAGCAGTTCTTTTATTCTAGATACGATCACATCTTTATTTAGCAAATCATTGAACAAAACCTCCAAACTGCTGAGAAAAACTTCTTTTGTATAGTCCCCATCTGTAAATGGCTTTCCATTTTTTGCAATGCACTGTGCAATCTTGTAACTTCCTTCTGTGGCTTGATTTTTACTTACACTTAAGCGTTTAAAAACACTGCTTTGCTTCTCATATTCTCCTACTGCCTTTTTGACTGATTCAGTCTTGTCTGCTTTGTCAAGAAAGGTTTCCTCGTGCTTCGTTTGAAAAGGTCATCAAACAACACTTTCACAACAGAAAGCACAAACTGCATGATCCTTCTTTTGAATAAATCCAAATGTCTGTGTCCAAGAAGGCAGAAATGAATGGACACCTAAGTTTGCTTTCTTAGGAGCTGACGTTTTGTCAAATGTACCCTCAACTTACAGTGGAAAAAAAAATTGTGGCAGATGGCACACACAACGTCAAACGCAGTGCGCTGTTCCACGTGATGTGATGGTGAGGTAAGCAGCAAATCAGGACCTAAAAATATCCCGGTACAGTGGCACTGGAACAGTTTTTAAGGTGGGGGATGCTGGGCTGTGCCCCCTCTTGCCCCGTCTACACCCCTCCCTGCCTCAGGCTGGGGCCAGTGGGCCACAGCTGGGGGCGGCTGCAGAGCCCTGGGCCGGCAGTAGGACCCCAGGCCCAGTAGCAGAGCCCCCAGGACTGGTGGCCAGGACCGGGGCCGGCAGTGGCTGAATGGGGCCAGCGGCAGGACCCCAGGACCAGCAGCAGAGCCCCCGGCACCAGCAGCCAGGACTGGGGCCGGCAGTGGCTGAATGGGCCAGCAGTAGGACCCCAGGACTGGTGGCCAGGACCCGGGGCCGGCAGTGGGCTGAATGGGGCCGGCAGTAGGACCCCAGGACCAGCAGCAGAGCCCCCAGGACTGGTGGCCAGGACCCGGGGCCGGCAGTGGCTGAATGAGACCAGCGGTAGGGCCCCAGGCTGGCAGCAGAGCCCCTGGGACCGGTGCCCAGGACCCAGGACCAGCAGCAGAGCCCCCGGCACCAGTGGCCAGGACCCGGGGCCAGCAGTGGGCTGAATGGGGCCAGCGGTAGGACCCTAGGCCGGCAGCAGAGCCCCCAGGACTGGTGGCCAGGACCCAGGGCCGGCAGTGGCTGAATGGGGCCGGCAGTAGGACTCCAGGACCAGCAGCAGAGCCCCTGGCACCACTGGCCAGGACGCAGGGCCAGCAGTGGCTGAATGGGGCCAGCGGTAGGACTCTAGGCTGGCAGCAGAGCCCCCAGGACTGGTGGCCAGGACCCGGGGCCGGCAGTGGCTGAATGGGGCCAGCGGTAGGGCCCCAGGCTGGCAGCAGAGCCCCCAGGCCAGTGGCCAGGACCTGAGCAGTGTGAGTGCCACTCAAAATCATCTTGCTTGCCATAGGTCGCTGACCCCTGTGCTAGGGAGATACTTTGCGACTGGACAAGCCACCTCCACATATGATCTGCATCTTGCTTGGAGAAGGCTTGGTCTCCTTCAGAACCAGCCCCCTTCCCAGGCTGCCCTGAGCAGAAACACTGAGCTGTCCCCCCACCTCCCGGGCACTCAGGTTCCCTTCTGGACATCACCGTGGAGCTAATGGGACACGATGGAACCCACCTCCCAGGAGATGCCCCCTAGGGTTGGTATCTAAAGTTACCCTCCCCTGGGATCTGCAGCACATGTGCTGGCCTTGCCTGGGCCCATGGCATGCTGGCTGGCTGGCATGCCCTTGTCCCGGGGCCCATCTGCACCGGGCTCTTGCCTCCGGCTGCTTGTGCTGTGCGACCTAGGGAACTGCCTGGCCTTGCACTCATCTGCTCAGCCTGGCCCTTAGCTGGCACCTGGGGAGCTCCTGGTCCCTTAGTTAAAGGGACATGCCAGGTTTGGTGCCGGATGGCTTGTATCAGGGCATAGAGGGGGCGCTTGTGGGGCTGGCTTGGCATGGGGCCCATCTGTCTGTGCTCTCAGCTCTGAGAGGCCAGTCTCAGCGGCTCTTGAGCAGGTACCAGGAACCTGTAATGGGGTTAATGGCCTCATCTGCCTCACCCCACAGTTGGTGCCTGGCTCCTGTCCGGAAGCAGGGGGGTTATCTCCTGCGTTAGCTTCTCATTTAACCCTAGCTTGTGCAGTAATGACCATGCAAGGGCTGAGACCCCACGAGACAGCAAGGGGCTTGAGATACACCCCCAATCTCAAGGGACACTCTCATTTGCACACTTGGTGCCTTGGCCTTCAGATAAGGCTGGTACCACTCCTGTGCCCTGACACTAGCACCCCCTGGACCCTACTGCTTTCTCCCAAGACTCCAGCTTCCACTCCCCACCCAGCACCCTGTCCCTCTGTCACCTACCCCCCTGGGGCTGAACTGGAGAGGAGGAAGTAATGGTGCTCTGCCAGCTCTGCCCAGAGGCCAAGCTTTGCCCACTGGAGACACTACTTGCAAAAGATTCAGCAGACTTTCAAAATATGGTCATGCATGTTGTGAGGGATCTGCTGGGCTCCCCAGGCAAGGGCCCTCGCCCAGCAGGGTTTGGGTGTTCCTGTGGGCTCTGCTCCCTCCACCCCACCCCTGTGGGCTCTGCTTGGCTCAGCTCCTTAGTTTGGGAGGGTGGGGAAAGACATAGTATCTCCTAAATGCCACCTGCCCCACTCACTCTAGCCATAACATGCTCCTCTGTCTCCTTCCGTCCATGCCGCACTGACCGGGGATAGTTGGTATTTAGCTCAGCGACCCTGGGCACCTGCATTCCTGCCTCACTGAGATGAGTGGGGCAGTTCACACCTCTCCAAGCCATTGTTTCAGATGCTCTGTGGACTCAGCCAGAGGACTGCAGTGACTCACAGCTTGAGTCTGGAGTGCAAGGAGACAGCTTGAAAGGGACAGTGCTTGCTGCCTTGCCATAGCCTGACTCTCCTTCCAGCACTGCCAGGAGCTCTCTGCCAGTTCTCACACCCCCTGCACCCTGCTTGGAGAGGTGGCAGTGCTGTGCCTTCTGGGTGTATTCCAAGCACAGACCTGCTCCAGGGTGCAGCCGTTGCCCTGAGCTCCAAGCGTGCTCCTCCTGCCTGTGTTGTTTTCATGCTCTGCTCACAAACATATTTCCTTTGGCAGCCGATGAAGGAGCTGCAGCGCTAGAGCATGCTGCTGTGGGAGGTAGGGGCCACACTGCCACTGCCCTCTGCATCACAAGAGGAGATGCTGCTCATGCCAGCTTCGCTTCAGCACACCCTGCTCTGGTCCCTGGGACAGGCTGCATTTGTTCCTCTGAACAGACTGCCAAGAACAGGGCCTGGGGGCAGGAATGGCAGATGCCAGGGCTGGGAGTGACCCATGGCATGGGAACAGTGGGGGCACGCCTTGCCGTAATTGTAAATGCTGGATCCATTCTCTTCCCAGCGGCCCTGAGCAGCGGATGAGATTTCCAGCCTAAGGACAAGGCGCTGCTGGCAGACCAAGCAGCACTAGCTGAGACCTGTGAGCATGCAGTCTAGGGGACTGCAGACCGCCTCCCGGGAGTGTGAGCCGGGGTTGGGCACTCCCCTTCCCTGGCCCAGGAGGGTGAAGTGCCAGCTGTTCTGAGGAGAGGGGACAGAGTCAGCCAGGGGGACCAGGCCCATAGCCTCAGGCTGGGGTCAAAGCCACAGCACAGATCTAGAGAGCCAGGGCCATGCGTGCCAGGAGGGGGTGGGGCTTTGGCAAACCAGGACCTGCCTCACTCAGTCTCCTCTGGAGAGTGCCCCTTCTTCCCATCAGAGCCACTTTCCCCTCCCCTGCTCCACCTTCGCTGTGGAGCGTGGGGAGCCAGGCCCAGCCACTCCCCTGCCACCCAGAATTGGCCTCACCTGGGCTGTGTGCCCAGCGGGATGCAGGGCAGGTTGGTCTGGGATACGGGTGGTGCCTTCTGTGATGACCATTGCTGGAATTTGGGGTGAAACTCCCCCCAGCCTGAGGTGCTGGTGTGCTGGGGCCGGGGCCCTCTCCCCAGGGCAGAGCCAAGCAGGCTCCTTCCCCTCCCCCTGCCTGTGTTTACCGAGTGCCTCTGGAGAGCTGAGCCATAAGCCAGCGTGGGGCTGGACATGTGTTTCCATTTATCCCAAACAGCCGTGACTCACTGCTGGGCTTGGGGCTTGGGGGAGCTTCCTCCAGCGCCTCTGCGAAACATTCCCAGCCGAGGCCTGCTGCTCCCCAAAACCACCTGAGAGCAGGGGAGCCCTATCCCAGCCCACTCTGGACCCCAGAGCCGCCCAGCTCCAACAGTGCCATGGGCCCCCCAGAGGCTCCTCGCTTGCTGCTGCCAGCTCTGGCTTTGTCTCGGCTTCTTGCTCTCTCTGGGCCACCCCCAGCCCAGCTTCCTCTCAGTGGGCCTGGCCCATGCCTCCCACTCCACCACCTTGGGGTTCTTCTCTTTTTCCTGCTGTAGCACCTGGGTTGTCACTCCCACCCCATCCCAGGTACTGCTTCGGTTTCCCCTGCCCAGCTCCTTAGCCACATCTGTCTCCTGCAGCTGTCACAGGGCCTCAGTTTCCAGCATTGCTGTGATTGGCAGTAAGGCAACACCTCAGGCTCTGGTGCGGACCGGGGTGCCACCCTGCTGTGTGTGCTCCAAACCCCATCACCCCCATTCCAAGACAGCCCCACGGCCATTCTGGAGCCAAGTTCCCAACTGTCCTCCCGCATCTCGCCCCAGCCGGCCTTGCGGGTTTGGCCCCCCTCTAGAGCCCTGCCCCATCCTTCTGTGACGCTTACTGTCCCCCTCAGTATCAGAGGCCAGTGCTGCGGTTGAGGGGGACTGTGCTGGGGCCTTCACCCCATACCAATCCTAATGGGGTTAAGGTGGCTAGACAGGCCAATTAACCACCTAGGCTGCTCCTCGAGGGGAGCCAGGGCTCAGTAATGCTTAATTAAGACTGAAGCTGCCCTGGGCAGACTTGTGAAAGGCTGAGAACAGAAGGGCAGGTGCAGGGGGCAATAGGCTATGGTCTCCCCGTGTCCAGAGGGAAGTGTGTTAGCAATTACAGGCTCTGGTAAGAAGCCCAAGGGGGAAGCAGCCATGGGAGCAGAGGAAGCTCTGCCAGGCAGAAGGGGGAAGTAGGCCGGAACCGGGGGAAGTAGCCACCAGGTCTGGGAGTGAGTGGCCCATAGCTGCGGGGCACAGGGTCCCTGGGCTGGCACAGCTGGGAATGGCAGAGATGCTGACAGACCTGGAAAGGGGAGGACTACAGAGACCTGGCTAGAAGGCCGAATCACAGTCAATAAGACTATGCTGAGTCCTGGAGGGGAGAGAGAGCTGGAGGGGAGCATGAGACGAGGGGCTGAGGGACTGTGGGAAGGGGCCATGGTGAGCTAATCCCCAGACAAGCCATGAGGAGGCGTGGCAGGGGTGACTCATGAATCCCCTTACAGGGACACAGTGGGGAGGGGGTCCTGTGCATCCCACCGCCCAGGGGACGGCACCGGCAATGCAGGGAGAAAGGAAATGTGCAGCTCACCAGATGAGATGCTGATTCCAGCTCAGCCCTGTGCTAGCTCTCAGGCATGCTGATATTTAGTACTCAGGCATAAGCATCTTGCTAGAACAGACTTCTCCTTGTTGAAAACCCACATCTCTGGGTGTGATGTTGTGATTATCGTGATGTTGAGCTGGAGTTCAGAGCAGACTGTCCCTGCCATGTAGCAGGCAGTACTGAGTCTCCACAGCCCTGCCAGGCACAGCCACAGAGCCACACGTCCTCCCCACTCTCACACTGAGGCAGGGACTGCTGGAGAACCTGAGTGTGGAATGACCAGGAAAGTTGTGTCCACTGCATATGGCCGTCAGTGTTACACAGAGCCTGCCTCCTCCAGCACTGAAATGGAGGCCAGTAGGCAGCCAGGGCCAGGCTGAGTGTCGGGGGGGGGGGGGGGGGGGGGCGGGGGAGCTGCACTGGGGTTGCAAGGCCAGAGAGAAGATTTGAGCTCTGTGTGCACAGTAAAGGACAAGGGTCTGGAAAGTGTGAGCAGCGGTCGGCTCCAGCACTGTGGAAGGGGTGTCTTAGACATTTTGCCGCCCCAAGCATGCGCATGCACAGGGCATGCTCTGCCGGTCGCCGGTCTGCAGCTCTGGTGGATCCTTCCGCAGGCTGCCTGTGGAGGTCCGTGGTCCCACAGCTCCACCGAAGCCGCGGGACCAGCGGACCCTCCGCAGGCATACCACCGAAGGCAACCTGCCTGCTGCCCTCCCGGCGAACGGCAGAGCTCCCCCCACAGCATGCCGCCCCAGGCACGCGCTTGGCGTGCTGGGGCCTGGAGCCGCCCCTGACAGTGGGAAAGCAGTTGCTTGTGGTGCTCAAGGGAAGAGAGCTGGGAAAGGGGGGGCAAGAGATGGAAGAGATCAGCAGGAAAAACCAGGAAATGCCTGGGCATAGACATAATCACAGCCCTTGGAGCAAACGTACTGCTCCGCTCAGCACTGGCCAGCTGCCACCTCCACGTGAGGCTGCGTTTGGCCTGGTGCTGATGTCGCAGCCGTGAGCCCTTGGCTCCTGAGCGCAGGGGAGGGGGTGATGGCAGGAAACCTGCCCCTTCCCCCAGCGCTCACATTTCAGGGGAAGAAAATAACCCCCTGGCCGTGATCCTCATCCTACAATTGCTGCCAGGCTGGCATGCTGTGGCCCTTTGTGCCAGGGAGGGGCAGCACTCACCGCTCCTGGAGGAGTGGCACCTGTCACTGCCATGGTGAGGTTACTCCTGCCAGCGGTGGGGGGCTCCCTGGAAGGTTCTGCCCCATGGGAAGGAACGGAGCCCCACAGGAGGGGGCACGCTGCAGCGGTGGCCTACCTCTCCTCCCTCCCCCCACTGGCCCACAGGGCCATCTGGGGCACCCTGCTAACTGCAGCACAGGCCTGGGCATTGCTGGGGTGCTGGCAGCCAGACCCAGAGGGAGCCCATTGGCAAGACCCACCCGAGCCCAGCCGCCGAGGAGACTCCCCAGGTGTGGGGGGAGCAGAAGGGCGGGGGCTGGGTCTGGAGCCGGGCATGACCTGCCTCTCGCAAGGAGAGCCGGACCCACGCCGCAGGCCCGGGGGAAGGAAGGGGCGAGAGCGATCGAGCCGCTGAGCGCAGCAGCCTGGCCCTGTGCCACGGGGCGGAGCAGCTGCGAGCCCCGAGCGCGTTAAAAGCAGCTTTCGCGGAGCGGCGCAGCAAATCCTCCGCGCAAGGGAGGCAGCCAGGGCGTGTGCAGCCTCCTGTCCGCGGGAATCGCGGCTCTCCAGGCCCGGCGGAGCCGGACTCGGACTCGGACTCGGACTCCGGCTCGGGCGGGAGCTGGCGGCAGCGCCTGGCTGGATGCGGCGGCCCCCACGGGCGCTCTGAGACCCGCAAGATGCGCGCTGCTCTGCCCAGCCTGCTGGCCTGGCTGGCGATGCTGCTGCTCTGGAGGGCGGCGCGCCCGGCCGACGCCTGCAGCTGCTCCCCGGTGCACCCGCAACAGGCCTTCTGCAACGCGGACGTAGGTAAGGGCGCCCGCCGCGCCTCCTCCCGCACCGGGACGTGACTGGGGCCGCTGCGGCGGAGCCACGGATCGATCCGGGCCGGGCAACACGAACCGCCCTGCGGGAGGGGCCGGGCGCCGCCGCCGCCGCCGCTAGTTGGTGCGGTTGGGGCTGAGACGTGCGCCCGGGCCGGGCCGCGCCGGGCTGGGGTCTGGAGCCCGGGCTGCTGGGGGCTGCGCTGGGTTGCGGCGCTTGTACAAACATGGGACACTCTTTTATCGGCAGGGGGCGGTGGGGCTCGGATCTCTGCGGCCCCCTGGCTCAGGGCTGCCGGGCAGCGGGGCCCGAGAGACAGGACAGAGGGTGGAGGCTGTGGTCGCTGGACCCTGACCCGCAGGCTCAGCAGGGAACTCATTTGGCAGGCCGCGGGGGGGAGTCGTAGGAGGATGGATTGTACAGGATGAACTTAAGTGTGCTTGAAATAGGCGCCCGCCCCCCACTTTCCAGGCCTGTTTGGTTCACTGGGGTTTATTTTTGGGTCCAAGCTCAGGCAGAGCCCTGTGCCCACGCCTGGTAGCTGTGCCCAGGGGCAGTGCTCTCCCTGCATCCAATCAGCAGAGTGGAGCTGGGAAGCTGTTACCTGCGGAGAGCCGAGTTCAAGGGCTCACTGCCTCCCTGGTAGCTGCTGGGGAGCTGGCCCCTCTCAGCACCATGAGCAAACAGAAGCCCTGGCTGCTCCTGCCCCCGTTAAAACCCATGAGAGATTAGTCTGCTGTGAACAGAGCCATTTCCGGGGAGTCCGTGGCAAGTCACTCCCAGACCCGGTCTTGGAGGCATTTGTGATGGAACAAGGCACCTGCAACCCCCACCCTGAGAGGGGCCTGGCTGGGGCTCCCAGGAACTGCCCTGATTCAACACCCCCCACCCAGCAGCCTCCCTTTCCAGAGCAGAAGCTGCTGGTGTCCCATCTCTGCCCAGCGAGTGCTGAGCCAACCTGTGCACGTGAGAGCTGGACTGGGCTGCTCGGTCACAGCCACGGGTCTGGCAAGAGACAGGAACAGGAGCCTGCTGTCCTCCTCATATGCCATCTACCTCTGCCACTCGGGCCATTCAGCTTCCAGCTGAGAATCATTTGTGCTTTAGCTGTTGCCATCACCACCTGCCACCTAGCTACTGATGGGTGCCCTGCCCGAACTCCCTGCTCCCTCCAGCCTGTGGGACCAGACACACGTGGCCTAAAGTGGGGCCTCCCGACTTATCTCCTCTTTCACCACCTTGCAGTTATCAAATGTATTGCTCGTTTTATGGTTCCCTGCAGTAATGCCTTTAAGCACTGTCGTCCTCCAGGCCTGGCTGGATTGGCCTGCAGGCATGTGGGAGGCTGTGTAGACGAAGCTTTAGCAGCAAAGCACCCGATAGTGACGCCTTGTAGCTCTCTCTGGACCCAGCACCAGCCTCAAACTGAACTTGAGCTTCTCTGGGTTTGTAACCTCAGGGCATCTGTCTGTTTAATCAGAGGTGTTGCTGGGTGGGAGAGTGTGTCAGTTCGTGCTGCCAGGAGTGTGCCTGTCTGGTAGGGTGAGAATCCCCCAGGCCATTCTCGCTCTCTGGGTTCTGAATCAGTTAGTGGGGACGGGATGAAAATCCTCCTTGAGAGGTCTGAGCTGTGTTCTCTGCGTCCCTGCGCAACCCTTCCCCCAAGCTCAGCCTGGGCACTGGGCCTATGGAGGGCGAGTACCAGGCACAAATGGAGCTGTCTGCTCTGTTGGGTTTGACTCAATACAGCTGAGCCCCTAATGACAAAAACTAGCATTGCACGTTGCCATCTTGATTTACTCAAGCTCACTGGTGACGCCCTGGGGAAGGCGAGAGCTGTGTTAGTGCTGTTCCTGATTGGATGCTGTGCTCGAAGGGTCCGGTGGGGAATGTTGAGCAGAGAGCCGGGCCCTGCCTTGGGGAGTGGGCTGTGTTGGGTTGGGTCACCTTCTGTCTGTTCCTTACTTCCAGGCATTTCCTTTCCTCCATCCCAGTTTATTCGGCTTGGATGCTGCTGAAAGGGAGGCCTTGGCAGGGCCGGGATCTGGATTCCTCTTTCTATGAATAATGCCCTTATTACATTTAACATATTAAACAAACTGAGCCCAGTCCCACTGCCTGCCGCACTCAGGGGCAGTGCCATGCCACAGCACCCAGGCTTGGCTGGAGAGAGACATTCTGAAATGCTTTGGCAGCTCTGGTCGGCTGACAGCCCAGCCCCCTTCCATCACCGCACACCCTGCACTGCCCCAGATTCCCCTCACTTCTGGGTGCCCACTGCCCCTGATTGGCCTCCTGGCTTTGGATGCCTCACCCCTGCCGACCCCCCCAGAGTGTCTCAGGGCCCCGCTCTTTGTTAGGGAGCTGTGCAAACTGATTTAGGGACAGGAAGATTTTAGACAAAGTGAAGCAGCATCAATCTGAGCTGCTGGATTTCCCCAAGTTTTTCAGTGGGAGCTGGGCAGGGCAGTATAGCTGAAGTTCACAGCACACGTCAGCTGGCCTCTGTCACTTTCCTGTCCTCATCCTCCCAGGCTCCCCACTCCTCATGCAGGCTTCAGCCTCACTGGTCCCTCTGGATGGTTCATCGGTGACAGGGCCTTGGAGTGACTAAAGCAGGAAATGCTGCCAGGAATTGGGCTAGGAGGATGGGCACTCACCTGCCCTAGTTGTGATCCTGGCCATGGTCACAGCACTCATCTGGCTGCAAAGTAAAACCCACCTCTGAATGAGGCGAGAGCTTGCCAGTGAGCAGCCCCCAGCAGGGCAGAGACCTGGCTGTGGCCCAGTGAACGCTGCTGAGGAAGAGGCAGCTGGTGCCCTTGGCTCTGACCTGCACAAGCTGCTCTCCCCATTGAGGAGACAGGCTTTGGGGCAGTGATCTCTCATCTGTGGGGGGTAGGGTGTATGGAGGGCAGGGAGGGGCAGTGCAGCTAGCACGCAGGGCTGTGGTACAGGCCCTAGGATGTCAGACTTCCAAGGGGCAATTCTCTGGTCCATGTTATATGGGTGTTACCTGCACGCTCTAGGGCACCCACCTCTGCCCTTCTGTAGCTCAAGGCACAAGCCTGTTAGTTTAGGCTCCTCCATCCTTGCTGCGTTGCAAGGGCTTGGGGCGTACTCTTCTGTGGGTCTGCAGGGTCAGTGAAAGAGCCTCACACGGTAATATCCTTCACCTCTATTAACAGTCATCAAAGCAGACTGCACACGCTGAGCAGACAATGCTCGCCACTCCCAGTAAGGCAGAGAAACTTCTCCTGGGGCCCAGTCAGGATCAGGTCATCAGGGCCTCCGGCTTCTGCACACTGTGGCTGTCGGGGTGTTGGGGTCTGGCAGCTCTGATCCTGGGCCATGTCCTGGAGTCGGTTCCAAGGAACTTCCTTTGGAGCCCAGTTTATATAGTGACATGTGAGTTCTGCTTAGCTGTGCCCTAACCAATCATTGTAAACTAAAGTCCTGCAGGACAATGTCTTTCACCAATATTGGCACATTGTGAAACATTCTTTACCCAATCAGATCCCACCACCTTAGTTGACTTAAATCTTACAAAATTAGTTATGCAAGAGACAGAAACGATTAAAGAACCTGACGGAGACCCTACAGATAAACGATAGAGAAGTGGAGATTTCACAGTCACAACTCTTGAAGTGGTTCCTTCCCAGACAGGATGCATCAAACAGCATTTTCATTAGACATCTTACAATGTCTCTCTGGTGGCGGTGGTGCTGCTAGGACAGGAGCCTCCTTAAGAGCCTGATGGGACACTGTTGTGATGCAATTTAGATGGAATGTGAGGATGTGACTTTCTGCTTTTTAGCTCATGGCTGCTGCTGGCCTAATGTGGCTGCAGAAAAAGGCCTGAGACTCAGCCTGGACGATCAATGGCCCCTCCTGGCATTGGGCTCTGATGCTGCTTGGGTGTCTCCCTGCACTGGGCCGTGGATGCTGCCTGCTGGGAGGGGAGCTATTGCCCTGGGTCCTGTGAGCCAGCTCTGCTGGGGCTAGGGGAGCCTGGGCTGGGCACAGAAGCAAATGGACGTGAATCGAAAGCCTGATTTCTAGGCAGAGTTTTAGGAAGGGGGTAGTAAGTATTGAGCTTTGGGTAGTGGGCGCAGCAGGGTGCCAGACTGGGAGCCAAGAGGTCTTGAATTCATATCTTGGCTGCAGGTAACTTTGGGCAAGTCACTTGGCTTCTCTGTGCATCTTTCCCTGCCCCATGGCCCACTCCTCCTGTGTTGCCTGGGGGAGACCTCTGGCCCATGGCTCATAGGGGTGTGAGCCCAGTGCAGGGAGTGCTGTTCCCCTCCCCTCTGCAGAAGCCAGCCCAGGGTTTGCCGCATGGCCCTGGGGCCACTTCCCTTTCCTCTATGACCCTGACTCTGCTGCCTTGTTCAGACTGGAGTTCTCCTGGGCTAGTCTGCAGCTCAGCCAGCCCCACATGTGACCTCTAGGTAGGCTTCAGCTTCCAGCTTTCTGCAAGGACTCAACCCATGGCCCTGGCCCCGCTAGCAGATTCCTTGGGGCCTCTGGCTGGTTAGTCACGAGCCCTGGGGGAGTGCCAGAGGCCAGCAGCACATGGAAAGGATCCGCAGAAGGGGGAGGCTGGGCAAGTGGGGACTCCAGCTGTAAAGGTTCCTTCCCCACTCTGAACTTTAGAGTGCAGATGTGGGGACCTGCATGGACACTTCTAAGCTTAATTATTAGCTTAGATCTGGTATACTGCCACCATCCAGAATTCCAGTGTCTGGAGCACTCTCTGTCCCCCCAAAACTTTCTCCTCCCTGCATTGCCTTGAGGGACTTCACCAATTCCCTGGTGAACACAGATCCAAATCCCTTGGATCTTAAAACAAGGAGAAATTACAGATCCAAATCCCTTGGATCTTAAAACAAGGAGAAATTAACCATCCCCCCTCTTTTTCCCCCACCAATCCCTGGTGAGTCCAGATCCAATCCCCTTGGATCTTAAAACAAGGAAAAATCAATCAGGTTCTTAAAAAGAAAGCTTTTAATTAAAGAAAAGAAAGTAAAAATCATCTCTGTAAAATCAGGATGGAAAATACTTTACAGGGTAATCAGATCATATAGCCCAGAGGAACCCTCTAGCCTTAGGTTCAAAGTTACAGCAAACGAGGTAAAATCCTCTCAGCAAAAAAGAACATTTACAAGTTGAGAAAACAAAATAAGACTAACACGCCTTGCCTGGCTATTACTTACAGTTTGAAACATGAGAGACTGATCCAGAAGAATTTGGAGAGCCTGGATGGACGTCTGGTCCCTCTTAGCCCCAAGAGCGAACAACCCCTAAAACAAAGAGCACAACCAAAGACTTCCTCCACCAAGATTTGAAAGTTATCTTGTCCCCTTAGGCCTTCTGGTCAGGTGTCAGCCAGGTTTAGTGAGCTCTTAACCCTTTCAGGTAAAAGAGACATTAACCCTTAACTATCTGTTTATGACACAAGCTCTGATAGTCCCCATGTTTGGCCAAGGGACGGGAGGCTGCAGCTCGCTCTGGAGTGGCTCTGCCTGCGCTGCAGCAGGGCTGGGTGAACGTGGCACAGGCTGGGGTGAGAACGGAGCCCAGGGGATTCAGGTGTACAGCCCGTAGAGGTGAGAGCTGCAGGGGAGTTGTGTGTCTGAAGCCTGCGCAGTGCTGGAACCCAGCCCTGGCAGCTGCTTCATGTGATGAGTGGAACAGCCAAACCAGTCCCTGAAGCTGTGCCGCATGTGGACAGCGCCTCCCCCCCCCACTGCCTGGGGCCTTGCGCCTTCTGGCCTTTTCCTGGCAACTCCCTGTCACCTGCCGGGACCTGTCTTCCTGACTGAGCTATAGAGTGACATGCTTCAGATCCACCCCGCCAGCACTTTGACGTTGTCTCACTAGCCTTCTTTAGGAAACCTCTCCACCCGAGGGGGTGCTGGCCTAGGGCGGGGGCCTTAGTGAGGGTGCTGGGGATGGAGAGGGGCACTGTCCTGAAGTGGGGGTGGAGTGGGGTGCTGGCCTGAAATGGGATGCTGGCCTGGGTGGGAGTGGGGGTGCTGGCCTGGGGTGGGGGGGCCATATTGGGGTGCTGGGGGTGGGGAGGGGTGCTGGCCTGGGGTGGGGGGCCTTTGTGGGGTTCTGGAGGTGGGGAGCGGATGCTGGCCTGAAGTGGGGTGGAGTGGGTGCGGCCTGGGGTGGGAGTGGGGGGGAGGCGGTGCTGGCCTGGAGTGGGTGCTGTCCTGGGTGGGAATGGGGGTGCTGGCCTGGGCGGGGGCGCCTTAGTGAGGGTGCTGGGGTGGGTGTTGGCCCTGGGGCGGGTGGGCCTTAGTGAGGGTGCTGGGAGTGGGGAGGGGGTGCTGGCCTGGAGTGGGGGTGCAGTGGGGTGCTGGCCTGGGGCAGGGAGGCCTTAGTGGGGGTGCTGGGGGTGGGGCTGCTGGTGGTTTCCCTGCTCTGTCACATGGACCCATTCTGGCTGGGGAGAGATGCTGGCATCTTATTGACACTAGCATGGCAGGTGGAGTTGAGCTGGTGCTGGTGTGTCAGGGCTAAGGGCAGACTCGCTCCGGGGGGGCTAGGGCAAGGGGGTCCCAGCTACAGGGCAGGCTCTGGATGCCTGCCTTGCAGCTGGACTCTTCCTTTCTGTGGTGGTTGACACCGCAGAGCAGTAACAATATAAAATGGGCATCCATAGGGATTTCACTCCCTTCAGACTAGCCTGTGCTGGTGTAAATCCAGACTCACTCCAGTGACTCCAGATTTACACCTTAGAGCAGGCTCTAGCCCGTTACCAGGGTTTGCTGTGCACCAGCAGAGCCATATATATAATATGCAGAACTTGCAATGAAACATAACCACCTGCAGCCCTCTGCTCCTGCTGGGATCCCTGAGCTTAGCAGCCTCTGCTTCCCTTGCAGCTAACAGTCCAGCCCAGGGCCCGGATCAGAGCTTTTCCCTGTGCTGTTGACACCGGCTCACGCCCAGGGAAGCCCTGAGCACAGGTCAGTCCTGGCAGGTCAGCAGAGGAGGCACTGCTAGGGTGGAGTGTGGCTGTGACGTTTGTGGCACCTTCCAAAGAATCCGAGATGCCTGTGGGTGCTTCCCAGCAAACCCTCTGCTGGCAGCGCCAAGCCTGCCAGCTCTGGGAGGAGAGGCTGGGGGCTGGGATGCCTCATGCTGGCCATGTGATTGGCTCTCCCTCTTGTCTCACTAAATCGTGTGTGTCACAGCTGCTTGGAGTGAGGTCACTTCCTGTCCCAGTGCCCCTCCGAACTGGGGCGTGCAGGAGCCAGGGAACCTCCTGCTGACCCCAGGGAAACGCCCAGAGCAGGAGAAGCAGGGAGGCTGGCAAGCAGCTGCTCCTCTTCTGGCTTTTCTGTGCTGCTAGAAGCATTGGTTCCGCCGTGCGGGGCCACCCCGTGCTGGGCTGTGCAGGGCCTCTTGGGAAGCTCACTTGTTTTGCTGCTTTGACTCAGCAGGTCAATGACTTGTCATTCGGTTTGGTCTCATCCTCACTAGCTGAGGATTGTGGGGCAAACTCCAGTGTGCGCCCAGGGGATCTCCATGCAGGGCCAGCTTTGCCACTGTACCTGTGCCAGCTGCACCTCCCTGACTGCAGGCAGGATTTGTGTAAGTGGTGACTGCTGCTGGCATGGTAACGGCCTGTGCAGGTGACCTGTACCCATCTAATCCCTCATCTGGGGCCCCAGGCAGACAGCACTGCCCACTGCCCGGTTCTGTCGCACAGCCCCTGCAGGGAGCTCTGCTTGGCAGCTCTGGGGGTGGAACCAGCCCCGTGAGTCCAGAGTTTGGCACTGAAGAAGCTGCCAGTCAGACAAGCAGCCGTTGTCCAGGAGCCACGTTGTCCAGCCATGGTGCTGCCCTGGAGGTAGCTGTGCTCTGCAGGGTACTGCTGTGTGGCCCTGCCACAGAGCAGCCCTTGCCTCCCCCCGACAGCAGGGCTAGCTCTCCTAAAGGCACTGGCTTGGCTACGCTGCCACTCAGGTCAGCCTGACCAACCACCCCTGAGCCACGTAAGTGACACCGACGTGATCGCACTGTGTCCTGCTGATATTCCTGCGGGCGGCTGCTCCTTCGGGCTGGATTAATTAAGCTGATGGATGGGAGAGCTCTCTCTTGTCGGCTTAGAGCGTCTGTAGCCAGGGATCAGCGGAGACCCATCCTCACACCAGCTGTCTGCAAGTGGAGAGTGGGCCCCTCCCTGCATGACGCTCCCTTCCCCCATGTGGGGTTGCTCGAAGGCGCCTGGGCCAGAGCTGTCAGATTCCAGTGCTGCTGCCTTGGGTCTCTGGTGCAGGGAGGGGGAGTCGGGGCTGGGGGGCTGGCAGCTCAGCCGCAGCAGAGCGCTCCCCTCACACGCCCCAGCCTCTAATTAAGCTGCAGATTTGGAGCTTGCAGTGTTTTGGTCTGAAGCATTAATTCTCTCCAGGGCCTTGCCATGGTAACCAGTGGGGACACAGGACCTACCAGCTGAGTGCCTGGGAAGTGGCCGTCAGGTGGGGGAGACGCAGCATCGGAGGGTGGGGGGAGTTTCTCACTCTTGGCCAGCACATGGTGATCAGTCCCTTGCTTAGGGGAGCTGGTGTCTTCAATGAAATTGGGCCCAGCAGCCTGGTTCTGGTCCAGCTGCACCCTAGTTTGGTGTCAGAAGGGCAGGGCTGCCCTTCCCTGGCCAGGAACAACTTCTACAGTGGGGGAGCTGAGAGCCATTGAACCAAACTGTAAACCCTGGATAGGATGGAACCACTTCAAGTCAGGGGGTACGGCAGCACCTCCAGCACCCCTAGTTCCAGCACCTCTGGCCTGAGAGTTACAGGTGAGAGGCAGCCTGAAGGCAAGGGAGGGTCCAGAGAGGAGAGGGTGTCCAGAGACCACTCAGAGCAGGGCTGGGCTGCCCCCGAAGGAGGGAGTAGCGAGGGCCCCTGCTGAGCAGTGAGTCAGGGCAGGCTGGTGAAAGCAGGAGGCAGCAGGTCCGTTGGGGGAGGGATGGGGGTCACCCACAAACTTGCCCAGGCCAGAGCGGGCTGAAGGCTGAGAGCTGCAGAGGGAGGTACCTGCTGGCTCGTTGGGCCGCTGAAGGCTGGGGAATGATGGACGGGTGAGTGCGCTGACGTCTCTGGGTGACAGCTAGGACCAGACCTGAGAATGAAACGAGTGGAGGAGCAGACGAGCTAGAGGGGCCGGGTGAGGTGTGGTGAGAGAGGCCAGAGCTGTGCTGGAGAGCCTGGCTGTGGCGGGGGAGGCCAGGGCCACGCCGGGGAGCCTGGCGGTGGTAAGAGGGGCCAGGTGAGGTGTGAGAGAGGCCAGGGGGCCCTGGGTGTGGTGGGGTGGCCAGGGCCACGCTGGGGAGTCCCAGCCTCGGTGTAGCGATCGAGGCCAGGGCTGTACTGGGTGTGTGGATGGACTGTCAGTGTGAGCTGGGGAATTCTGGGTGGTGGGGCTGGGTTATGATAAATGCTCAGAAAGTTTTGCCTGAAGTTACTAGGGACTTAGAAAGGATAGTTGAGGCAGGGGCTGCTTTCAGGGCCACCCTGAGGCTGTGTAGGGGTGTGTGGGTGGTGATCACCAGGTCACACCCCTGTTACATGGTGGTGTGGGGCATGGGGGCTGGCAGGAGCCCATGGCGTTGGCAGCTCAGAAGTGGCCGGAATGACATGGTGCTCTGAACATGAGTGCAGAGGCTGGGTAGCACAGTGCCCCTCAGCGCTCTGTTGGGAGAGCCCCTAGCCAATGTCAGCAAGGAGTGATTGGGAGTCAGGACTCCTGGGTCCTGTTACTGGCGCTATACTGAGTTTGGGCAGGTCTTTGAGCATCAGTTTTCTTACCTGTGAAATGGGATCAGTGGTAGCTATTGTGCTTTGGGATGCTGACTATTGTTCTCAGACAGAAGCCCAGAGCTCTGCTCCCTGCTCTCTCAGAGGCCTTGGGAAAGTCACTCAGGGTATGTCTGCACTGCAGTGAGACACCCGTGGCTGGCCCATGCCAGCTGACTTGGGCTAAGGGGCAGTTTAACTGCAGTGTCTGTTTGTGCCTGTAGAATGGAGGCAAAGGGACAGGCCTCCCTCCTGGAAGGGGAGGGTAGGTGGGAGTACTCGCTTCTAGGTGCTGTTATTTTGATCTTCCTTTCTCTGAAGAGGGTGAATCCAGCCTTATATCCAGTGACATGGAGCATCCCAGTGTGGGATTCCCCACATACAGGGCGGGACCTGGAAGGGAGCCTGTCTCGTAGCAGGGACACAGCTAGCAGAGGCACATGGCGACCCAGGAATCGCCCTTGCCCAGGTTACAGATCGCAGCAGAGATGATTCAGACACTGAGTGTTGCTGCATGAGGCTCCTGCAGCTTGGCTGGCTTCCCCTCGTTCCTAGCCCTGTTTTCAGCCACTAGCACAGAGCAGGAAGTTTCCATTTAAAAGCACACAGGCGTTCCTGTTTTGCTGGGGGTTTATTTCAGATGTGGCTATGGGCTGAACCCATTCCCACAAACCCCGTGTGGTGCCAGTGCTACTGCTTTAATTCAAGGCACCCAGAACTGCAAAGACTCTTCCAGGTTGTTCTCTTCTCCCTCTAGGCTAGAGGGTCGGTCAGGGGCTTACTTATTTTGAGGGAGTCCCTATTATATAGGTGCCAAGGACTGACTGTCAGCAGTGCCTAGATACAGCGCTCATGCCCTTGTGACCTCACCTCTCATCCAGCTCTGTGCCCCAGAACCAACATGCATCATCTCCTCCGTGTGCTGGCCTGGGAATTGGCTAGCTCAGGCATGACGGTGGACTGTGACGCCTCTCCCTCGAGGTCCCTAGTACAGATCCAGCCCAGGGCAGTCATGATGGAAAGTTACCACTCATTGCTGGCTGCTCAGCTCCCCATGAACATCCCCAGTGTCAAAAACACATGGGTTTAGGGAAGTTTCTGCAGGGAAGCCAAGGACCGAGTGGGCCATAGAGAGTGAGCTTCCTGCTCAGAACCAGCTGGAGCAAGGGCACTCTGGCTTAGGCATGTTTGCTGGGCAAAGCTAGACTGATAACTGTGCGCTCTCTCTCTCTCTGGAGTTATCAGAAGCAGCGGGGAGAGGGGGTCCACATTCCAGCGCCTCCAAGAGCTAGTGGGGAAATCCATGGGGAGGGAGATGGGCTTTAATGGGGAGAGCTGTGGGGACAGCTGCACCCATCTCTCTCTCTGCATGGAGGCTGCTGCAGAGGCAGCTAAAGGCTAAGTGCTTGAAAGCTGCCCAGAATACATTTGTCTGGCTCCCGGACGTGCTGTTAGCAGGACGGTGGACGGGGGGGCATTTGGCTGGCCAGTGATTCAGACAGCGCAGAAGATGGCAGTGTGGGGATGAGAAGTGTGTGTTTGCTGGAGTCCTGTGCACAATCCTGGGTCATCCCATTGCGCCTCCACCCCCTCCTGCTTTGGGGCAGGTCTGGGGGACTCTTGGATTCATCCTCGATGGAGTGGGGGGGGGGGAGGGCTGTGAGTTCAGCGGTAACAGCCAATCATCATATGGCATCAGGGAATTTCATAGTACAATCCTATTGGTTAAAATGTGTAAGGTGACGTGCCCCCCCCCCCCATTATAACAGTCCCTCGGTCCCATCCATTGACTCTTGCTGCTTACATGGAACCATACCCCACTTGTTGCCATGGTGTCTGAGAGCCCTAGACAACCCCCCCACCCATTAACAGCTCACACAGCCAGGTAGCCACCTGGCAGTGGGTCTCGTTCCCAGGCCCCTGCCCAGGGATGCTGACATGTCCCTGGATGCCCAGCGTCACTGCCATGCAGCTAATGAGGTGTGAGTTGGGATCCTAGGCAGCCTCAGTTTGCCAGGCTGCTGCTGGCATCTTTCCCAGGGAGGGGGGTGTTTTATCTCCAGGGTATTGGGCTCTGCATGTCCCATTCCCTTGCCTGGGGAGGGCACCTTGTCCTTCCTGGGGAGCCAATATGGGGCCATCGTTACTCACCCCGGCCTTCACCAGCTCTCTTCTGACTTTAGCATGAGTTGGAACGTAGCTGGGATTTCCATTAAAGCTCCAGCTCCTGGAGTCAGGGAATTCTGTGGGGAGCTTGGCTTTCGTTGGGAAACCACAGTATATTTGCAGCCCTGCCCCTGCTGCAGAGGTGCCTGAAAACGTGACTTGATCAGCTCGCTCACCAGACATGGCAAATACAAAGGGTTTCTTAGTATTAAAATCTCCTGACTTTGTGGGTCTGACTCACAGTCTGAGTGCTCGGAGCTGCCTCCTGTTGAGGGGCTGGGAGGGACCTCATGCTGTGCCCTGGATTTCCCTGGGCTGACTCTCTCCCTCTCCTTCCCACACCACCCTCCCCTCTGGCTCCTGGCTTTCAGCGTGGAGCTTGGCTGGGCTCTTGGCCGGGAAGTGCAGAGCAGTCTGCTCCACAAAGCCGCACTGTTCAGAACAAATCTGCCTAGAGAGGGCTGCATTTCTGTCAAGTGATTCATCAGCACGTGATTGGAAAAGGCCGGAGCCCACTGAACCAGGAGCTGTTTTCCTGCCCACAGCCACTAAGCCAATGTCACTTCCCGCCCTCCCAGGCCAAAGCAGGAGCCACGGGCGGCAGCTGCTCTGTTTGCTACCTTACCCTAAGCAAAGCTGGAGAGGCTTGTCCTCCCTGGGGCAGCAGGGGGTCCATACAGGAGCTGGCCAGCAGCTCACGGGGACATCTCTGTTTCAGAGCCATCCCCACGAGCCCCTGGATGTGACTTGGGGGTGCCAAGAGGGCTGGACAATCAGCAGGGGCAGCGAGTGGCAGTAGGGCAAACAGCCGGCATAGGCCTTGTTCCCTACAGCAGCACTTCCTGTCCCAGCCAGCTCGGAATCAAGACTCCTTGGGGGTCAGGCGGTGGCTGTGCAATGAGCACTGGGCATGGCTGCTGATCGCTGCATTGGGCATGGCCTGGATGCTTCTGTCTGGTAACTAGGACCACACCGCCCACCCCATCAGCTGCTCCTAGCCCCAGTGCAAAGAGCGGGTCAGGAAGGTGTCCTGTCGGGTGAAGGGGGAAGAGCAAACAGCAGAGGGGAGGGACCTAGACCAATGCTGCTCTCCCTGCCAAGGGCCCGACTGCATGGCTTGCGTCTGGAGCTTGGCAGAGTCTTTCCCAGAGGCTGGGTGGGGTTTGGGTGGGGACAATCTCTGCTGGGAGCTGAGCTGACAGGTTCTCAGCACAGCCCTGGGTGTGTATGGCACCTCTCTGGCCCATCACCGTGGCAGCAGAGCACCTTTCTATGTGACCAGATGTGCCGGAGACCCTGGCTGGGCCATGTCATTCCCTGGAGAGCCCGTTGGCTGCGTGAGGAGAGGCCTGGTTTGTGCCAGACGTACGGAGTGGCCTTGCTTTGCTGGCTGCCCACGCCAGCTGCCCCGTAGACGGCAGCTGTCCAGCGCAGGCCTGAGGCAGGTAATGCTCTGCAGGGAGTAGGGGTGTCCTGTGACGATACTCTCCAGTGGCCTGTTCACTCTCATGCCAGCTGCTCTGGACCATGGGAGGGTGTCTGTGCGCTGCCCTTGCCTGGGGCTCTTGGAACCAGCTGGATTCCAGTCTGTCCTGTGTTACCAAGAGACTGGTCAGCTCAGGGTCTGAGGCAGAGAGGCTGTGGCTGGCTGGCGGAGCCCGGCTACCGTGGCAGCCCTGCAGCCGGCTTCTCTTGCTGTGTGGGAGTCAGCTGGATCCTGCCCCAGGAGAACTGGCCTTGGGAATGAGCTCCTGCCCTATGCATGATCTTGGAATCATCAGATGGGAGCAGGGGTGGGGGGAGATCATGGAGCCCCACGGCTCTAGCTATCACTGGATCACATCCCCCTGGAGAAGCAGAATGGACCAAGTTTAACCCCTGCCCCTTCGCCGCTTTCTGCCCCCTGCCTGCTCTGTATGTTCCCCTCCCTCAGGCCCTGCCCTGTACTGTCAGCAACTGGCATTAGCCTAAATCCAGGCTTGGAACCTGAACCTGCAAACGCTTGACCCGGACAGTGGGGCAGCCATGCTGCCAGGTGAGCTGTGCTCGTGGCAAGTTCTGCCCAGGGTAGCGGGAGGCCAGGACCCTGCCCTGGGGAGGGGACACCACAGGAAATGCCTCTAGGCAGTGGGGGGAAGCCTGGCTCCTGAACCTGCCTTTGGGAAAGAAGTGGCCCTGTCCCTCCAAACTGGCCCCGCCTCACCTCTGTTTGCCCACTGCCCGCTTTTCACTCTCTGTTGTTAGGCCTTGGCTGGTGCCTTCTGCCTTGCAATGAAAGCTGCACTGTCCTTGCTGCAAGAGCAGCACATGACACCTGCCAGCAGCACCCAGCACTTACTCCCTGCTCTGCAGGACGAGCCTCTCCAGGTGCAGATCATTAGGCTGGGGGGGAGGTGGATGCCAGCAGGCAGGGCCATCCTTAGCCATAGGCAGAACAGGCAGCCACCTAGGGCAGCACTAGGTCTGGGGGCACCACTCTGCCAGGATCCCGGACAGATGGGAAGCAGTGGAGCATGTAAGAGCAGGGCTGCTGGGTCCTAGAGAGAGCCGAATGCAGCACAGTCTGAGGGAGGGGATTGGCTGCTGGGGTCTCTGGGAAGAGGTGGGGGAAGGAACTCACCTGTGAGTGTGACTCTTTCCCCCGGGGTGAGGGCTGTCAGGGCTGTGTTGGGTGAGGTGCTGTGGGGAGGTGAGGCTGGCTGCCTACCTGCTGAGGAATGACAGTGAAAGTAACTCACTTCCTCGCAGGGAGCCAGGATTGGAATGGTCACACACGGCTGGGCTGAGGATAGCCAGTAGCATGTGCGAAAATCAGGACAGGGAGTTGGGGTAGGGGTGAGTGAGCAGATGTCCCACTTTATAGGGACAGTCCCAATTTTGGGGTCTTTTCTTATATAGGCTCCTGTTGCCCCCACCTCCCGTCCTGATTTTTCACACTTGCTGTCTGGTCACCCTAGGTGGGGGTAATTGGTGCCTATATAAGACAAGTCCCAAATATCGCGGACTGGCCCTATAAATCAGGGCATCTGGATCTAGTCACCTAGCTGGGGAGCGTGTCTCTCCCCTGGACTGGCAGTGATCCATCTCATCCGGGGGGGAGCTGCACAGGCAGGATGAGCTGCTGTGGCTCCCATGGGTGTCCCGTCCCTGAGATCAGATGCTGTGCTAACTTCACCATGGTCTGTTGGGCTGGCGGTGTGCCCATTGGCGTGGATCGGACCTGAGGGTTTGCTGCTGCTGTTGCCCTCTGCCACCCAAGAGGTGGATTTTGGGGTCCTGCAGTTTTCCACCTATCTCTTCTTCTACTGCAGCTGTTGAACCAGCAGGCTGGGGGGTTGAGCTAAGCATGAAAGCAGTAGTGTGTTGCCATTTTGATTGTCATTGAGCAAATTTGTTTGCCAAAAATGCTTGCTAACAATCCTGAATTCAATTTCTATATATAAAATATATAAAATCAATATCTTAGCCAAAAACAGAAAATTAAGCTGTTGACAATTATTTGTGACAAGTTTGGTATGGAGAAGGGAGTGGGCCAGTTTTCATCAGAGAAACAAAAAATGTTGACTGACTTTCCTATAGCCCTGTTACTGCCAAATAGAGCCCTCCAACAACTGTAATATGCTCATCTCTTTACTAATGTATAAAGCAGGGGTCAGCAACCTATGGCACATGTGCCAAAGGTGGCATGCGAGCTGATTTTTGATGACACGCAGCGGCGGGCTGAGCGGCTCAGCCCACCACTGCCCTGGAGTTCCGGCTGCTGTCCCATGGCCACTCGGGGTCCCGGCTGCCAGCCCCACTCAGCACCCGCTGCTGGCCTGGAGACCCCCAAGGAACCCCAGGCTGGCAGCGGGCTGAGAAGGCCGGCGGCTGAGACCCTGGCTGAGCCACTCAACATGCTGTCAGCCTGGGGTTCCATTCACTCAGCTGGCAACAGGCTGAGCGGGACTAAATTCAACGAAATAGGAAAACAAGAGCAACTAATGACAAAGTGCAAGAACCTAGAGCAGTGGTCCCCAACTTTTTTCGTCTGGCAGGCGCCAGACGAAGGACCATGGTGGCAGATGAGCATCCGCCGAAATGCTTCCAAAATTCGGCGGCAAGCAGTGTCATCCAGAGGCGCCAGCGCCGAAATGCTGCCGAATTTCAGCGACCATTTCGGCAGATGCTCATCCTCCGGCCAGTACGTGGGTGCACTCAGAGGCCCTTGTGGGCTCCATGGCGCCCGCGGGCACAACGTTGGGGACCCCTGACCTAGAGAGCCTCCTGAAGCATGGTGATCATTTTGATTTAAATGGACTTGAACTGTACGAAGAATTGAGTTGCCACATGCAAAATCGATGATGGACATTGTACAGTTTATTCATACCAGCAAACTTGCCACTCATATTCTACTGACAATTCCTGTAAGAGTAGCATCAGGAGAACAGAGTTTCTCAAAACTAAAGCTCATTTAAAAACTATCTCCGCTCTACAATGAGTCAGGAACATTTGACTGGTCTTGCTATTCTTGCAATCAAACAAGACATCACTTTGTCTTTGTCATACGATGACATTATTACTGATTTTGCAGCCAAAAAAGCCAGAAAGGTTGCTTTTAATTAAAAACTAATCCTTGTTTCAATACCTCTTCATAGAAATTTCCAATAAAATGTTGACAAATTTAAAAAAATATATTATTTGCATCACTCTGTCAAATCAGATTTTTTTCTATAGTGCTACTTTTTAGAGCTAGTTCATCAGCATTACAGTGTGCTTCATTAAGTTAAACTGGTTTTAGTAACACACATGTGGCAAGTTTTCCAATACTGTAAGCTTATGTTCGTGTTGCTAAGAGCAAGACAGGCACAGGGGCACCAGTTTAATAATCCCGCCTAGGGCACCATAAAGCCTAAGGACGGCCCTGCCAGCAAGGGAGAGTCAGGGGAGGAGGGGCTCTTTAGTGCAGACCTCGCTGTGTATGTAGGGGAGTGGCATCACCACAGGAAAGCTGCCAGCTCTGGGGTGGAGCCCTCACCCTATCAGTTGTGCCCACACATGGGCCCTTGTTCCTGCCATTCACTCGTGTTGCAAAGCGATGAGGCTGCATTAGGAGGAGGGGCACACAGATGTGGAGCAGCTGCTGCCATAGGGAACTGGGAGAGGCAGCGGGTCCAGGACCCAGGGTTGGAGCCTGCAGGTCTGTGGTGTTCGGCCAGGCCCATTCCCTTAATGCTGCCAGCTGCTGCGCTCATCCTGACAGACCCACCTACCTGGCTGTTTTTCCAGAGCCCCATGAGGCCTGCTGTGACTAGAGGGGTTGTTTTTCCAGGCATCTTGGGGAGGAAGTGACATCATGTGGTTCGCTTTGCTTTCAGCCTGGAGGGAGGATGCGGTTCGTCGTGGCCACCCAGCATTCCAGCAGCCGACATCTGGCAGGAGGCTCCTCTGCCAGCGCCTCCCCTTGATCTCAAACACAGACGCTGGGTTAAGAGCGGCTGCTAGAGGAAGCAGAACTAACAGCTCAGGGGCAGGGCCGGGCTGTCAGTCCAGAGCGGGGCTCTCTGTTCACACCAGGGCTGCTGCTCTTAAAAACCTCCCCATGCCATGTGCCGCCTCTGCTGGCCTTGCAGTGTTACCCTCCCTTCTCCCTGTCCTTCCTCCTAGCTATCTTCCTCGGTTTCTGAGCAAGGTCCGTTTGGGCTGTGGGATGCCGGGCCGTACACGCCGCTTGACAGTGAGGAGCTGTGTGCCTGAAACATGACGCGGCAGCCGCTAGAGTCCAACATTTCAGGGAATGGCCTGGGCACCACTGGGCAGAACCTCATGGATTTTGTGGAAAATTAGTGAACCAGAAGGAAGAAACTGAGGACCTCTGTTGTCTTCTCCCTTTGTGCCTCTCTCATTCTCCTGCATGTGCCTTCCCTTCTGTCTCCAGCCTGCTCTCCTCTATCCTCATCCTCCTCTGCCGCTCCTGGTGCTTTTCTCAGAGCTCAGCATTCCCTCAGTGGTGCTTTTCCAGCTATTCTGATGCTGTTTATTCAGCTCTTCGGCCAGTGTCTGAAGCCAGGCTGCGATCAAAGCAGCGTCTACTCAGCTGTGTGCGGGAGTCTCTGGAGAAGCAGCAGCCCATGCTGAGGAGTCCCTGGAAGCTGCTCTTGCTCTGGGCTGCGTGATTGTGTTTCCCCTGCTGTGTGGAGTCTCAGCACTGGCTTTCGTATTTAATATATGGCCTTGGAAAGGAAAAGAAAAATCATGGAGTTCTCCAGCCTGCAGAGTTTGCAGGCTCGGCTGAGGTTGCCAGTAGACCTAAGCTCCTTGCTATGAAGGACCCTCCCCGCCCCCAGTGGGTGGGGCCTGACCGGTCAGGAATCTGTGCCCGCGTGAGGGTCGCTCCACACAGCCCCATTTGCAGGATTGGGGCCTTACAGCTGCGCGCACACTGGAAGCAGCTGTGTATAAGGGTGAGCCTTGGCATGCCATGACGGTCCCATGGCACATGCCCAGCCCGCACTTCTCACATGCTCCTCTTTGTAAATCCAGACCGTTTCTCCCCAGGCTGACCCCAGTGCTAAAGGCTTCTTACCTCCAGACCAGGTTTCAGGCATTTTGTGGAGGCTCTTGTCAAAGGACTGTTGGAATGGGCTGTAGTGGAAAGACTCACTCAGGCACTGCACAGGGGATTTCAGTTGTTCGCAGCCCTCTGGTAGCACAAGCTGGGTGCTAGGTGCTGCACAAAGAGGAGGAGCCAGTCCCTGCCTGGGAGCTATGGGCAGAGACCAAACCCTACAGGTGACCAGCTTGGCAAGGCTGAGGTGTGGGACTGGCCTTGCGTTGGAGCCTGTTTTGCTGCCCTATAATAGACACCTAAGGGCTCAGTTTCCTTTACTGCACTGTAAAGTCATTGAATTCTCATGTGCTGACTCCACACCAACAGGGCCTTTGACACTCCCCATTCTGTCCCGGCGTTAGTCTGCAGCCCCGTCTGGCTAGCAGGCCTGTTGGGGAGGGCTGGGGTGCAGGGAAGCCAGCGGCACTAGAAACACACCAGCCACAACTGTTGAAACCCAGTGTCCACTAGCACCGATCTGATTCCACTGTGCACAACAAACTAACCAGACGGAGAGGCCAGTTCTAACTCAGCCAACCCTGTCCATGGCTAATGGCTATGGAGCGGGAGCTGGGAGGCCTGCATCAGCAGCATCGCACCAGAAACCATCCTGGCCAATGCTGCACTGTAAAAACACAGGTGGTAGCTGCTCATTGGACTGCCCCTCAGTGCAGCTCCCCTGTCTGGGGATGGGCAGGCTGAAACAGAGCCAGCAGGGCTGGGGAACGGAGGCTGTTCCCCCACTAATGCTCATCCTGTCTGTTTGTTGCAGTGATCAGAGCAAAGGCTGTCTCCGGAAAAGAGGTGGATTCTGGGAATGATGTTTATGGGAATCCGATCAAACGGATCCAGTACGAGATCAAGCAGATAAAGGTAAAGACCCCAGCCTGGGGAAGTCTGGCTCTGGGGGAGCAGGTGGGAAGAGGGTGCTAGGGAAATGGAGCATGTGCAGGAATGAGAACAGGGTCAGGGGGTCCCCACAGCAAACCCACCCTCGGATCCCATCTGCATGGGCTGCAAGAGCTGAGCTCCCCCAGCCATGATCTGTCAGTACCACCCAGCACTGCAAGAGCTCGGCTTCCTCCCCGCTTGCTGTGCACATGCTCCTGGGGCAGCGTGAGGACCAAGCAGTGCCGCCTGTCTGACTGCGCGCTCGCTCTCTCTCTCTCTCTTCCCGCTAGATGTTTAAAGGACCTGACAAGGACATAGAGTTAATTTACACAGCTCCTTCCTCGGCTATGTGCGGGGTGTCACTGGACACCGGAGGGAAGAAGGAATATCTCATTGCAGGTAGGAAGTGCATTGCTGGAGGAGCTGGCATGGCCCCCCGTGCTGGCTCCGGGGCTCAAACCGAAGCAGGACACTGGGGCATCTCAAAGACTCTCTTGACCTGAGTCAGTGTGGGGGGGAGGCAGGCGAAGGGAGTGGACCCATATAGGGAGGTTTCCTGGAGCTGTGGGAATTGCTCAGGGAAAGGCCACAGAACTGAGAACCTGCTCCAGCCAAGGGGCTTGCTCTCTGCTGTGGCCATGGGACCTCAGGAGAGGTCAGGATTGCGGCACTGCCCATAGGGTTCCCCTCTGCCCTCTCCGGCCCCTGCGCTGGACCCCCAGAGCCCTTAGTGCTGGTCTGATCCTGGAGCAGTGAGCACAGCACACATGGTGCTTCCATGCTGGCCCGGGCCCTGCCCCATGACTGGGCTGGTGCTTCGCATTCCCCATCCCATGCAGGGTCCCTGATCATCTGGGCCCCTTCTGGCACCATCTAGTGGCTTCTAGGGAAATAACTGTCAATAGCATTTCTTGACCAGTCTGCAAGCTGGTGCCCAGTCCATGCTGGCCTGGGGGCAATGATCATGTTCAGAGCACAGGGCCAGCCACCAGGATCACTCATCCCAGCTCGGACATTGGCTGCTGTGCCCTGGGGCCTTTCAGCCTTGGTTTCCGTGTCTGTGCAGTGGGGATAGTGTTCCTGTCCTGCCAAACCCACAAGAGCGTTTGAAGCTGCGGCTCTCGGTCCCAGTGGCAGGAGCACGGGAGTCTCCTCTGTCCGTTTCCATGGCCAGCACTTGCCCAATGGCACTAATGGAGAAGGGCACAGAAAAGGGTCTGGCTGCAGTGTGAGTGCTATCACACATGCCTTCACCCAGGCGTTTCTCCTGGGCTCTCTGAGCTCCGCTGGATCCATCTCTTAGTCCATTCTTCTGGCAACTCCACTCCCTGCGGGCCCCAGCATCTGATGCTGCAGGAGTGTCTGCTTCTAGGTGTGACGGCTGTCTCCTCCTCTCCCTGGATGGGGGCTGTCAGAGAGTGTCCTGCTCTGTAGCCTCTTGCTTGTCCTGGGATGCGCTCGCTCAGAACACGGGCTTTAGAGAAGCGCCAGTCACCAAGCCCTAAATAAAGTCCTCCAGATCCATATAGGAAGGCCCTGAGCCTAGAGGACTCTGGACAGCCCCCTTGGCTTTATCCCCTCTGCATTGCTGCCTGCTGAGTGGCCCCGTGGAGTGTGACATCACAAGCATTGTGATCTCTCCAGTGGGGATGGCCATCTTTCCCTTTGGAGCCTCCTGGAAAACCTGGCCCGAGCGAGCAATGGGATGTGGGCCAGGGCAGCTTCCTCCTGCCTTTGTTTGCTGAGCGGACCCAAGAGGATAGGAAGTGCTGATCCGAGGCAGGAGAGCTGACCCAGGTCTGAGCAGTCAGTAGGAACTCTGGCCAAGGGCTAACCAGAAAGGACAAACCAATAAACTCCCTTCCCAGCACACTCTGCCTCAGGGAAAGACCGCAGGGGGGCTTGCCGGCAGCTCAGCGGGGTTGGGTGACAGCATCACATAGCTTGCTGCACAGGTACCCTGGAGAGACTCCTGGGGTTTAAATTAAGCTGGCCCAGAAAGCCCTTGAGGCCCCAATTTTCACTGCAGTTCACTGGCACTGAGGCCTTGAGACTCTGGGGAAAGGGCCAGGAGTTGGACCTGCTGTGGAACGTTACCCCAGGTGCTTGGGGAAACTCCCAGGGCTTTTTAGCGCAAATTCTCTATGCATGGTGTGAGGGGCCGGAAGGGAACCCGGTGCCTTGCACCCACACTGACTGGCTGTACGTCACAGCAACGGTCTGCTTCTCCCATGCCCTTTTATTTGTCTATCTTCTCCCATGCCCACAGTCTGCTGCTCGTGCCATGGCAGTGGTGAACTGCGTTAGCCAAGAGGGATGTCCCTAGAGCCCCCCGGGGGCTAGGCATGTCCCTAGAGCCCCCCGGGGGGGCAGGCTGCTTGCCTAGGGCTCGAGCTGTTCGAACGCCCTCGAGACCCTTATGGGACGTGTGTCTCTAGAAAGACTAAAGCGCTGTATGACCTTTCCTCAGGCAAGTCCGAAGGCAACGGCAAGATGCATGTCACACTGTGTGACTTCATCGTCCCTTGGGACTCCCTGAGTGCCACCCAGAAGAAGAGTCTGAACCAGCGGTACCAGATGGGCTGTGAGTGCAAGGTATGCAGAGTGAGAGCACTCCTGCCTGGAGCCTGCTACTGCTTGTGGGGCTCTGAGGTTTCTGGGGTCCTTGCTCATGGCCATCAGAAGGCTTGGGGTCGAGAGACCTTGGCTAGATACAGTGCTGCAACTCAGGAAAGCACGTGCTGAAGTGAACGGCAGAGATACAAATCCAGGCCTCGATTCAGGGAAGTATTTGAAGAGGGATCAGTGCATTGCTGGGCCAGGTGCCTCCCCTAGCAGGGGTAAGAGTCTTGAGGATGGTGTAAACCCAGTGATTTTGTCTGGAATGGCCAATGAGGAGTACTGCTAGAGAGGCAGAGAGTGGGCTGTCTAGGAGTGACGGTCACTTGGCCTGTTCTCCTATTGCAGTACTGCCCACGGGCCCCTACTCGGGATCGGGCCCTCCACAGCCACCTAGGGAGATAACTTTCCCTGCCTTGAAAAGTTTACTACATAACTGGGGTTGTTTCCAGGCCCTCATTCCCAAGGGATTTGAGCATCCCACGTACCGTCACAGCACCCTGCTAGGGATGGAAGGACGAACATCCCTATTTCACGGCCGAGAAGTTGAGGGGAAGTGAGTTGCTGAAGGTCACTAGGGAGTCTATGGCGAAGGTGGAGTCATACCCCAGTTTTGGGGAATCCTGGAGCTGTTCCCCACTCTCCTCTGCTCTTTGTTCTTTTCCTGATCTCGCTCCATCCCCTCTGCTCGGAATGCTGCACTCTGCTCCCTGAGCAAGCTGGACTCTCTATGGCCAGGCTTCTCCCATGCACCCACCCTCACCGCAGCCCCTACATCTCCTGCTGTCTGTAACTTGTCTGAAGGCTTGTATTTGCATGGATTGGTTGCAGTCAGATGTGGAGTATTTGTCTAAAGGATGTAATCTGAGTCCACCTTGCATCATACTGTGTGGAGATGAACTGCTGGCCTCATTCCTCAGACATGCCAACATCAGGATGGTTTGCAGAGCTAGACTGTCCTGATTCCTCTGCTTGTCAGAGAGACTTCTTTGCTCTGTATGTAGCTCTGTCCAGGCAAAGATCCCGTGTTTGGCTTCAGCATTGGGAAATTCACCTTCAGGAAGAGGAAGACCCAATTCTGCCTCCTTAAAAGGAGCCATGCGGCCAGTGCCTGGAACATCTTGAGCCCAGATCCCAGACAGGCCCTTGCCTCCCTTATGTGACCCTGAGAAACTCACTCGGATTTCCTGTGGCTCAGTTACTGTCCCTGGGGGGTTGAGTAAAGCACAGGTGCTCCTGAAGAGGAGTGACCCGTTCTATTCATGGTAGGCAAAACTTTCTAAGTGTAAGGAGAGCTAAGCCCTGGAACGGTCTAAGAGCAGCTGTGGAAACCCCACCAACCTGTTCTTGGGGAAAATCCTGTCAAGGATTGGGTGAGGTGCTTGGTGTTCACCAGGATTCAGCCCAGGTTTGACTCCCGGGGGACTGCCCCAGAGCTGAATGGTCATTCACAGACCCTTCGAGATAAAGGCTCAGCCCTGCCGTGAAGAGTTTGCAGGCTAGGTGGACAAGGGATGCAGTGGAAATAAGTGACGGTTGGAGACAGATAAGACCGTGGCCTTAGAGCCACCCCTTTCTCCTCATGGGCTTGGAGAGGGGAGTAGGGGCTCTAGAGTGGGTGGGAAAGGGAGGGAGAAGAGGGACATCTGCCCCATCTTCTAACCCTGGAACTTTAGCAAGTTGCTTTCCTTGGCTCCATCCCCCAGCCCAGAGTGACCGATGTGGGAGATGGCAGAGGCACAGCAGGTCCCTCTCTTCCCCCAGGCAGGGCATCCGTGTATGCTCAGCTATGGTCTCTGTTCTTCTGCAGATCTCCCGCTGTCCCTCCATTCCGTGCTTCGTCTCCTCGTCGGACGAATGTCTCTGGACAGACTGGGTGACGGAGAAGAACATCAACGGGCGACAGGCTAAGCATTACGCCTGCATCAAGAGGAGCGATGGCTCATGCGCATGGTACCGTGGCGTGGCCCCACCCAAGCAAGAGTTTCTCGACATCGAGGACCCTTAAGCTGAATAGCTGCATTCCAGTACCCAATAGAAAGGCCTGCAAGAAATTAGACTGGTCCACCTCTGACATCACTTCCTGGAAACAGCATGAAAATACAGTATCCCAAGTGGGTCCCAATCGGGGTGATTAAATGCCATGTGCTTCCAAAGTGGGGTGAGGGGCCACTCCGTTGTATTTAGCTCCCAGCAGTGCTTTCCCATTCCTTCCTTTCACAGATGCAGTGGGGCATGGGATGACTTCATACTGGTCGGACTTTGATCCACGAGATCCCGGTGCTGTTCTGGAGGAAACCAGAATGCGCGAGGGTCGATGTGTCTCATTCTGTGTAGCAGGCCTACCAGGTTCCCCTCACCTGGGGCTGGAGTGTCCCTTGCTTTGGGTAGCTCCTGCCCCTCGATCCCCCAGCACATTGGCGTCTCTTTTTCAAGCAGCCTTCTCCACTGCCAGAGGATAGACCAACATTCCCCAAATCTCCCTTGTAAGCCCTCTAGTCCCACTGCTCCCCTGGTCACACGCACCCCCACCTCTTGGGCTAGAAGGGAGAGTCAGCGAAAGGTAGCACTGGCTGCGTCCCAGCTGGACTGCAGGGGCCAGGAAAGGATTAGGCTCTAGTGAAGTCTCCTTAGCCATTTGTCAAGTAAGATAAAGGCCCTTTGCACTGACACAGTGTCCCTGTGGTCCCCAGCATCAGCATCTTTTGAGGGGGACCAGAGGGTCCCCGTCTCACTCATTTGCAAGCAGTGTTGTTGTTTCATGTGTCCCTCGAAGTCAGAGGGTGCTGAGGTTGGACCTCTGGGGTGGCACATGCGTGAGACCCCTGCAGACTTTGGTCCTGCGCCTTCATCCTGGCAGTTTAGTAAAGAAAGCAAATCCCCTGGTGAGTATGTGTGTGCCTTGCTGTGGTGCAGCTGCCGGATCTGTGTCCTAGTGCATGCTTGTGCCATCAGCATAGTGCTAATGCCAAGTTCCAAGTGAGGGGAAGGGCTTAGTTACTGTATAGCTTGTAGGATTATGCAGACAGCAGAGGTATTATTGTGAATTCATTGCTCAGCAGGAAAATGAACTGAGAGCGCTCTAGCCCCACAGACAGTGGCATGCTGACAATGACCGACCCATAGCCACTTCCCTTGCCGAGAGCCTTTGTTCCCAGCAAGGTGCGTGAATGCAGGAGCTGGTGATCGGAGGCTTATTCCAAGTGCTCTGCCGAGAAACACAGCACGGTGAGAGACCCCAAAGGACGAGGTAGTTCTCTACCCACTGATGGCTGTTTGCTGAGTGCAGTTGTGAGGCTCATGGCAGTGAGCTGTGATAATAGTAAAGCTTTTCGGACCCTCTTCTCCTACGCAGTGAGGGTGCGCGTGCACACACAACATACCTGGCCTCTGGCTGCTACAGCCTTCTGTGAAACCCGTCCAGCCACCCTCAACCCCTCTTCTTTGGAGCTGGTTTCATTTTGCTGAGCCACTAGAGAGCGCTGCGTGGCTAGCCCACCTGGAATGCAGCCAGCACAGATCTCAGTGAGATAAAACCTAGATATCCTGGCTAAAGCAGGTTTGGGAGAGTCCTGAAATTATCCCTGCAGACCGGCTTCAGGGCATTTTCATGCTGTGCATCGGTGTAAGATTTTAATGATGTCATATTGGACCAGTCTGGGTGACTTCAATATATAAAAATGAAGAGGGGAAAAAAACTAATCAATTCAATATAAGACTCCTGTTTGCTTACTGTATGGTTATATCATATGTGACATTTACTCCTGTCTCTGCTGATGCTCTAGTTTTGATTTTGATGTTTCAGTTTGTTTTGGCATCTGCTGTATCATTCCTGTGCTGTAACTTTTTTAATTTCCTTGTTAGGTATTAGAACTGCACTTTTTTTTTTTTAAATGCATTTCTGCATTGGAAGCATTCAACATGAAGTGGGAAGAATATCAAGAAAGTCTGTGGAGGGTTGAGTCCTCCAGATTTTTCTGTTTGTTTATTTTCCCTCCTTCCCATCCCCCTCTTCTGCCAAGTGCACAAGTCTTCAGAAGTTGGATTTGGAAATGGGATATACCATACATTTGCCTCTTGCTAGTTTGTCTCCAAGGCCTTGCTGAACAGCAATATCATGGCTGTCGGCAAACACGATAGGTGAGCCTCACAAAAAATAATTGCAAAAATCTCTCTCTGTATGTCAGGTATATGAAGGATGCTTGATTGGCTTTTTTAATTTATGTCTTCTGTTCTCCATTCCATTCTCTGCCCTTCCTTCCTAGCTCCAGTCTCCTCCTCCATGCAAGCAAGTCAAAATATTTAAAAAAATAAAAAAGTTTACATTATAGTTATTTTCAAATCTTTGCTTCATAAGTATTAAAAATAAGGAGTATCTAACTTGCTGCCATAATTTAAGGCTTTTGGGTAGGGTTTTTGTTTGGGTTTTTTTGGAGCAATATGTTTTTTTGCTGGAATCTGAAGTCTGAGACCTTCTTGTGCTGGAAACACATGAAAGTTGTTGAATAATGACAAGCAGACTGTGCATGTCTCTGATGCTTTGTATAATTCATACATGGACATTCAGTCTTTGGACAATAAACAGTATTCTAAAAAATTAGATTTTCCTCTTACTGAATTCACTACACATGTATAGTGCTGTAAAAATAAGTAATAAGCATAACTCTGGACATGAGACAGGCACACCAATCCGCTGGTGCATATGAGACAGCCTGTGGGGTGATCTCCTCCTTGGGGGGCATATGGCATGGACATTCCCCCCGCTTCCCTCAGGGATGTAGGTCTGCTGGAAAAGTTTCTTCTTACAGAAGCTGTTCCACTGCATCAGCCTTCTTCACATAGAGCAATTCTGGGAAACCGCAGCCACGGGAGAGAGCCATGGGAGAGAATGGCCCCAGTCTTGCTTTTATTATAATCACCATGTTTGAGAAAACCATCCCTAACCTCTACGCTCAGCTCCTGCTTGCTCCAAGCATGGCTAGGGGCTGGCCTGGTAACGCTGCTCCCAAAGCAAGTACTGCTACCCCAGTACTACTAATTGTATGGCTTTAGCAGCGGCAGAAGTCAAGTTTTATTTTTATAATGTCAGTGGATAAGATCAGTGTTTTATTGCTAAGCTTACCCCCATTTGTATTGATTTAAAGGTTCACAGTTGCAGGAAGTGATGCAGGGGAGAGGGGCAGACAATAATGCCAGCAGACCAGTGGATTTCAACATTTCTTCCTTTGTGGACCCCTAAAAATGTAAAATGGAGGCACAGACCCCTTTGGAGACCTGCCACAGTCTGCAGATCCCCAGGGGACACTGGAGCACAGGTTGGAAACCACTGCAGTAGACTCAAACAGTTGAAGCTTCATAACCATTAAATCACATTGCATGTGAAAATACACAGTCAGTATCCTTAAATCAAACTCCATTGAGTTCTCAAGCAGCATTTTTCTTAGTTTGCCGATTTGAAAATTTCAGTTGTTAGCAAGTTAGTTCCCCTCCCCCGCCCATTGCTTTGTGTCTGCAGTGAAATCAACATGTGCCCACTCTTACTGATTAAAACAGACTCCTTCCAATCCTGTTTGTATGACAGCTGAGACTGGGACACCCCCCCTGCCCCAGCTACAAACACAGAGTAAAAGACACTCCTGCCACAAAGGGGTTGTCTGTTTAGACTACAAGACAGACAAAGGAGGGGGAGGGAAAATAGGTGCAGAGAGATGTGGTAAATCACCCAGGGTTGCTTATCTCCCAAGTTCACAATCTAAGATTACTAATTTTGCTAAACATACTTTATAGAATGGGGATAAGTAACGTTGGTGCTTTTTTACTGTATTGAAGCTGGATACACCTGTTGTGAGCAGCAGCAAATCTGTCAGCAATGCTCTTCAGAAGAAGACAACTTTTCCCTCCTTAGCCTCACAGAACTACAAACAGAAACTTACCATGGCCATTGAGTTCACAGAGCTATTTCAATTCCACCAGTTTATTTTTGGGTTGTACTTCTTTTAGAAAGGCTTGGAATTTAGCATGTGTCACTGATCCAGAGAGAAAAGTGTACAGTTTCTCCAGAATAGTGGGGGGGAATCAGTACCTTTGTTTCCTTTGCATACCTCAACAATAACTAAATTGACCCTGTGATTGAAACAGTCAGCATCCATCTTCCTGTAAGAGAGATTACACACCATAAATCTGGGCAATACAGTTCTGGATTTCAGTGCCACACCGTGATGTGTTCTTCAAGTACTGAAGGAGAGACTTTGCATCAAGTGAGTCAGCAGGCTGGAAAGCAAGAAAGCTTTTATTTAGGCAAAGTAGGCAGTCATGGGGTAAGAGGGAAGGTCCTCTCATGGATCAGTAACTGGTTAAAAAACAGGAAACAAAGGGTAGGAATAAAAATGGTCATTTTTTCAGACTGGAGAGAGAGAAATAGTGGTGTCCCCCAGGGGTCTGTACTGGGACCAGTGCTGTTCCACGTATTCATAAAGCAGACTGCGAAGAGTTACAAAGGGATCTCATTAAAGTGGGTGACTGGGCAAGAAAAGGCAGATGAAATTCAATGTTGATAAATGCAACCTAATGCACATTGGAAAACATAATCCCTGCTGGTAATAGGTCACTTTAACTGATCATGCTCATTAGAGTGTGTATGGTAACACCCATTGTTTCATGTTCTCTGTGTACAGATAGATCTTCCTACTGTATTTTCCACTGCATGCATCTGATGAAGTGAGCTGTAGCCCATAAAAGCTTGTGTTCAAATAAATGTGTTAGTCTCTAAGGTGCCACAAATGCTCCTGTTCTTTTTGTGGATACAGACTAACACAGCTGCTACTCTGAAACCTGTCATAATCCGAACTATACACACAAAACAATGGGGTCTGAATTAGCTGTTACCACTCAAGAAGGAGGTCTCAGAGTCACTGAACACATCCATGCCAGCGCTGTGGCAGTCAGAAAAGCAAACTGATTGTTGGCATCATCAGGAAAGGGCTGGACAAGCCAGAACACAGCCTAACCCCACGGTAAAACCCCCGCGGAAGAGTGGTGGGAGGTGGGCACCGCAGAGCCGGGCGTGAAGCACCCTGGGGGGGCTCCGCGTGGCGAACAGCCGAGCCCCGGGCCCTGAGAACGGGCTGCCGCAGCCCGCCTGGGGCGCGCCCATTCCCCACAGGCGGCGGGGCCGGCGGAACTCCCTGCCACGGGAGGCGGCGCTCCCGCTGGGGGCGGGGCTTGCGTCACGCGCAGGAGGAGGCCCCGCCCCTTAAGGGGGAGTGGCGCGCGCGAGAGGGTTTGTGTCGGCGGTTCGCAGCGGCCTCCCCTTTAAGGCGGAGACACGTGTGCGGCCGGGCCGGGGAGGCCCGGATGGTGCGGGAGGCCGGAGCAGGTAGCGGGGCTGCGCGGGGCGGGAGCGGGCAGGGCCCGGGACGGG